>NW_017307195.1:115931-125810 GCF_000935625.1 Nanorana parkeri
ACTGCCCCGGACGCCTCGTTGGCCCCTCCGGGAACGACCGGGACTTAGGTCTCGCGCGGCTCCCCGGGGGGTGGAGGAGGCTGATGGGTCCTTTCCCATCCCTTGGGCCTTCACGGTGCCCCCGGAGTGTGGGTGACCCCGTGGCTTCCCCGGGGGGATCTCACCTGGGGCCACATGCAGTCATAGCCTTACTCCCCCCGCATGCTGCAGGTCTTTGAATCCGTGCAGTACTGGCTGACAGGACATGCATTGTAATGTTTTGTGTTATAATACTCTGCTATGTTATTTTCTAAGGTGCTCCTTCCTCCCTGATGCCCTACCTAATGTTAATTTATACTGCATGTGTGCTGATTGAATGTCTGGGGGCCCCCGCGGAGCTCACCTGTCGTACCGAGTTGCTGGGGATGGTCCGTGGGGGCCTTGAGACACTTGCGATGTAGATAGATATTGTGTGTGTCCTCCCCTCTCTGTCCCGCCAAGACCGGTGGACCGGGCGAGGCGGGTGATTTTCTTAGGGATTAAGCTCTTTATGGGCCTGCCCTCTTCCAGGGCTATATGTTTATGCTCCTAACATACAGGGTTGCGGGTTACATGTGTTCCTGGGAGATAGTTTGTACCCTCAGGTGGATCCGGTTCAAACCAATTACCCTCCTCCTAATATTTAGGAAAGAGTTGGTTGGTTATTGTTTCATAGTTTTCTTTATCAAGTGTTAAGTCGTGTGCCCGGAGCATTTTGATACCCCTGTTTTGGTTGCTTCCCCCAATAGGCCCTACTCTCCTTGGGTGTTTACCCTTGTGAGGGTAACTCAGAAGCGGTTGATCGCTTCCGTTAGTTGTTTTCTCACCCTCACCCCTCTTCCATTCTCTTTCTGTCTCCCTATCTAATTTCCCTCCTCCCTGTTCGTTTCTTCACTTTTCAATCCCTATTGTTTCCCCCCATTGTCCCCGCCCGCCCATCTCTCACACCGTCATGGCCCCACTTAGGTTGGTTTCATATAATGTTAGAGGCCTTAATATACCTGAAAAGCAGAGGATGATCCTCTCTGAGCTGCACCGTCAGCGAACTCAAATAGGGTTCCTCCAGGAGACCCATTTCTCAGCGGTTAAACCCCCTACGCTCCGAGATCGTCGCTACCCCACGGTGTATCATAGTTACTCTCCAGATAAGAAATCTCGTGGGGTTAGCATCCTCCTGTCTCAGTCAGTCCCATGGTCCCCGCTCGACATGTATGCTGGAGAGGAGGGCAGACTGTAGAATTGGCTACATTGTATTGGCTTCAGAGAAAGTGGATACTTCTACAAATTTGTAGAAGTGATGTCAGGTAGACATGTGCGATTCGTTTCGTTCCGAATCGAAATTCGGACGAATTTTCGGAAATTTGGACATTCGGATGTATCCGAATTCCGAATTACAGACATAACGAATACAAACGAATCAGAATTTCCATTTCCGAAATTCGGTAGCGGTAGGTCGCACGTTCGTTTCGTTTTCTGTACTTATTCGTTTCTTATTCGTTTCGTTCGTTGGAGCAAAGTGACATTAGAGAAGGAGAAAAATATTTTTTCCCCCTCAAATGTCACTTTGCTGCAAACGAACGAACGAAACGAATAAGAAACGAATAAGAACAGAAGACAAAACGAACGTTAGAACTACCGCTACCAAATTTTGTCCGAATTGACTTTCACACCCGAATCCCGAAAAACGAAATAACACAAATCCGAATTTAAAACGAAACGAAACTAAACAAATTTTTTTGGCAGTGCACATGTCTAATGTCAGGTCAAATTTGTAGAAGCATCAACTTTCTCTGAAGCCAATACCTTCTGCTGGTCCTGTATTCATCTGTGGTTTCCTGAAGAAGGTCTCCAGTCACAGGAACGCTGAGTAGCTCTCTCTTTGCATTCAATGTCAGGCCTCCTACGGATTGCTGGGCCTCATTGATCACTCACTACGCAGGCTCTGCCGTTCGTCCAGGCCTCAGTATACCCACTGCACCGATGATGTGGCTCCCCGCTGAAGTCGATCATCCGGTTTCTCTGAACGCAGCAGACCAGGCTGAAGTCTTTCTCTGTATGAAGGCTTCTCCACCTGCTTGCGCTCTCGCAGACAGTAATTTCTCACTGTGGATTGGCTGCTGCAGAGCCCCAGGGCATTATGAGATACCCCGCCAAATTTTCCTGCAAACAGTTGTTTGGTTTGAGCGAAGCTGTATCGATTAAGTGATAATCAGAGAGAAATTCATTTTACCCAAACCCAAAAAGCAAAACTAATAATAAGTAGACAAAAAGGAGTATTTGATAGAGATAAGCCAGTCTATAAATAAATGTGTATCTTGTAAATAGATCAATAAAGTGAAAAAAAATACATAATTAAAATTAATAATGTAGATGATTTGAAAAATGCTGCATCTCTACTTCACACATTACACGCTGCATGTTAGCCCTCCCTATATATTGCCACAATAATGTCACTTATATTAACAGATAGTTTGGTTAAAAGCTAAATACAGCATTTTTAGCGAATATATATTTTATCAAAATGGATGTTTTAATGTTATCTCTGGAGTTCCTTTTTAATGTCATGCACTCATTCATGCAAATTGGCAATGTCAGCACTGGAGTTTACTTAAACAAGCTCTAAATATAAGCAGGGCCTTTCCAGCAAATGTAACATCGTCTGTAAAAGATGAATATCTATGTATTGTTGTTATTACACATGCTTTTCATGTTAGCTGTAAAATTCTTGCTTATTTACCTGTTTGAGAAAAGCTACACCATAAGCCATGACACTGAACTGCACATGACAAGTCTAGAGTATGCAGTTCATGCTGAGAATTTCAATGTATGGCTCTCATACATTTTGGGTCAGTGAATGGAATATTTGTATTGTACTTTGTGTAATGGATATATTTTGATACTCCTTAAGTGAATCTTTCAGGAACTTTACATGTTAACTTTGATAAATTCTTTGAATTGAACAGTCTGCAGCAATGAAATCATTTTGAAAGAGCTTTACCTTTTATCACTAAAACGCAGTCCTTAAGTCCCAGTCCTGTCATTTTGCTTAAGTGGGGATGATGCCACAGTCTATTGCAGCATTTTTAAACCTTTTTTCAGTCGAGGCACACTAAAGTGTGCAAAATCTCGAGGCACCCCAGACTAAAGTGTAAAAAAAAAAATGCAAATAATAAAACCAATGTGTGCCCCCCAAAGATTTTAAGGGGGGACCCTATGACAAAAACACAAAAATGTGGGGCCCCCTTTACATCAGAATCCCCCATTTAATCGGTGCCTTCAAACAGGAGCTCCCTTGCACATGATAAGCCCCCCCTTTCACATCAGAATCCATCTTTACATCAGCAGTTCCCCCGCTCTTTTTAGCTTTATTCATTTTTCCTGGCCCACCTAAGCCATGGAAGTGCATGACACTATGAAAAAAAATTTTGAAGCACCCCTGAGGAAGCCAGAAGGCACCCGATGGTCCCATAGTGCCCTAGCTGAGAAAGGCTGGTCTAATGCATGCATGAAGACGTATTTACTCAGTGCCTTCTCCCCAATAATCCGACTATAATAATGTATGTTTGTAGAAAATCCCAAGGTGTGAATCTGCAGCAGGGAGTCAGACATTTGTCGACCAGCCAAGAACTACACAGGCTCCAACATTAACATGAATGTGTCTCTAAACCAGCACCTCTGTCCACTAACTAGATGTTTAGCCTGGCTAAATATTCTGATCTTTGTGAATGGTCATAGATAACTAGTAATATCACACTTCAATATTTCATAAATGCTCCTACCATAAAATTACATTTCTGATGCTATGTCTACTTTAATATTTATATCTGACTAATAAAGAAAGTATACATGTTGTAGAAAGATGCATGCACATATACTGCCCAAATGTAATAGGTCACTTTAAAATAACCCATATTTATTTAACAGTGACCTAATGATGCATAGAAGTATGGAGTACCTAACTGAGCTGAATGGAGTCCTTTTTTAAAGAGACACTATTACAAGAAGATATGGACTCCTTAGATCGTTGCTTACCTGCTGACTTCCTTTCATTTAGACTACCTATCTAATTTCCAGATTTGCATTAGGATATCTTATAGTAAATGTCATCCTCTTTTTTTTTTTTAGGTTTTGCCCCCTGGCACTTATTCTGGACCTTTCTTGTTCTTGGTTTTCCTTTTCCATTCCTTCCCCCTTGACTGAAGGGGTGTGTGTGTTAGACATGTGCATTTGGATTCAGATGAACCTGCAAAATCAACAAAATTCAGTTGATTCGGTGGTTCTTCTGAATCCAAAATAACAAATTGTTTATATGCTCGAATATATTAAACTGATATTCGGGCATATACAAATTTGTTATCAGAATGGGCCGTCCTGCGTATGCCCACCGCCATCTGGCAGGCAGGGTGCATAACGCCACGTGACACCACGTCATGGGTGACGTTATTCGCCAGCATGTTCTGCGCATGTGCAAAAGCTGAAGGTAATTTTCAGATAAGTCTAACAAGATAAAAAAATTATAATCGGATGGTCTGAAAATAAAGACCCTTATCCTTGTGTAAAACATAGTGAAATGAGCCACTGCTGGTGACATCACTGGCGACTTTAGGACAGACAGACAACAGGACTCTGCAAACATACTGTTCATCACACGCGACGGCATCCTAGTCCCAGTACAGAATATTACCACAGAATTAAGAGCTGTCTAGTCGCCTGGTCATAGGAAGCGACAGAAAGGACCACATTCTGGCAGGATCAACAGGTAGTTCTTTGCATTTAGCTAAGGGATATATTAAGACAATTTTACGTTTTATATTCAAAATAGTATAAAACTTTCAGACATTTGGTGAATAATGAATCCAGATCAAACAAATATAAGTTGCCCAGCAAATATTTATTTACATTTTTGCCCAAGCACTCAGTCATCATGTTTCAGAGCAGCTGGCTCCAACTCTCTCAGCTTGACTTCCCTGGACTTTCTGTCCACTACCAGATCACAAGGGACAGAGCCGTGTCTAGCCGATGTCCATCTTCTAGCATAGGGAAGGATAATGGCTTGTTTTGCTGTGTCTGTGTGTGGAGACACAAACAGCTTAGTAGCACACACAAGGGTGGCTCCATAGGACCATGCAAGGGAAAGGAGCCAACCTAAAACAGGAAATCAGGGCCAGCACTCAGGGGACCAGCTGATTCTGTAAGAAACTAAAACTTTTAAAGTCAAGGAGCCTCATCCATTGTAAGTGATATCATCAGCATTTGAAATAGCTTAAAAACCTCTTGACTTTTAATATCATCATATGTCATCAAAGAAGAGCAGTTCAGGGTTAGGTTTTCCATATACCTTGAATGCTAAAATCATAACTTTATTTCAAGGTAGTGCTACCGCTCATCTTAAAGTGCCCCGTCACACCCTCCTGCGGAAGTAACCAGCTTAGAGCCACGAAACACATTGACACAGTGTTAGTTATGTGTATGTTTCATGAATAAAAGGCAAAATTGAAGACATGTGGTTACTTAATTTCTTCCATCCAAGCACCTCTGCTGTCTCACACCTACTTTTTTGAGGCATTTTTATCTCGTCTCTCCAGTAGCCATCGGGTCCCTCTTGCTGCCAAGCTCTGGATCATTCCAACTCCACCACGACAAGCATCGAGAGCAACCATCCTGCGCTGGGACAGAAATATTCCCCATACACCTTTTTTGCACCTTAGGTTGCCCGGATCTCTCTCAAACCTTATCTATGTATCAAACTCTTTCTTCTTTATTCACCTAAAACTTATGTCTATCCATAGCTTTGTAATATAAAAACTACACTACACTTAGTCAGATCCCTCCTGGGACGTTTCGTCCTCAAGTTTGTTTCTCCTACTGTTGGTTGTCGTTTTCTCTCTTTCATAACTTTATTTTACATTGGGTACTGGGTGCTTGACAAAGCATCCTAGACAAAACTCACGTCACAGGAGCAGAAAGTTATTCTATTACAGATTGTTTTAAGCAAAAATAAAAATAAGACAAGATAAAGATGTCTCCTTATACATAATTATCCACTAAGTATAGACCCAAGTCAAGAAGTTTATCATTTCAGTTTAATATGGAGCCAAGATGTCTGTCTACAGTTTAAGCAATAGCCAACATTACTGAAAAGCACAAAAACAACATCAAGTTTACTGACTTGATAACAAACCTAGAAACCCCACTGGCTACACTAAGGCACTAGAAGCAAAATGCTAATAATAACAATAACTCAGCAGTAAACAATAAACAATGTGCACCCTCAACAACTTTATTTTAGAACTCAATCAGGGAGTTTTGGTTTGGCTGGAAGCCTGGATGGATTTTTCCTACATAAAGAAAATAATACTTTCTACATGCTAAGCTGAAACTCATGCAAACCACAACTTCTAACATGATTCTTGTACAAAGAGGTAAATTCCAACTGGATGCTTATGGTTCCCTAATAGAAAAATAATATGATGCTATGTATGCATGTCTGTACTGTATATAGGCACACATAAAAGATATGATGTTGCACAGAGGAAAGGACACTGGCCATGACCAATATACAGTGTCAACAATCTGCTTTCCAGAAGTACTATCTATCTCCTTATCTGTAAAAAAAAAGTCAAGGCAACTGGACTTGCTCTATTTTTCTTGAAGACGTTTCACTGGTCATCCAACCAGCTTTATCAATTCAGAATGACATGTACAAAAAATTATCTGGGAATAAATATGGTGTTGAGGAGGACTGGTTTAAAAGAGGTGTGAATGAGGCCATTATGTAAAAATAAAGAAGCCAAGCATGAATAGAGGTGGTGGTGGTGGGGGCTCTGGGGAGGTTAACAACACCTCCTAGACTCCAGTCATGCAAATGCTATCAACACCCGGTTGTGACTAACAGATTATGTGGATTGTAGCAACATTCACCATATTTACTTCCAGATAATTTTTTGTACAAGCCATTCTGAATTGAGAAAGCTGGTTGGATGACCAGTGAAACGTCTTCAAGAAAAATACAGCAAGTCAAGTTGCCTTGACTTTTTTTTTTTACAGATATAGCATGACCTGGATGAATGAGAACCTTTACAGACATATCTCTCTCCTTCCCTCTTCAGTAATACTATATATCATAATATAGAATATTTTAAATCACTTATACTTGTAATTACAAGGTAAACAGGTAGCAAAGACAGCTCTCACAATCCTCTAAAATGCAGAGCGACAGTGACTATTTGTATATGAATAACACCTCGGAAAGACAATATGCAATGCATTTCCTTGACACCCAGGACTGATAATACACAATCAACTAATACCCAGGGCAGATCATGCACATTCCACTGATACCCAGTACTGAAAATATACATTCCACTGATACCCCGTACTGAAAATGCACATTCCAGTGATACCCGGTATTGAAAATACACATTCCAGTGATACCCGGTACTGAAAATACACATTCCAGTGATACCCGGTATTGAAAATATACATTTCAGTGATACCTGGTACCGAAAATATACATTCCAGTGATACCTGGTGCTGAAAATATATATTCCACTGATACCTGGTGCACATTCCACTGATACCCGGTACTGAAAATATATATGCCACTGATACTTGGTACTGAAAATAAACATTCTAGTGATACCCAGGACAGGACAGGAAGTGAGGAGAAATCTCAGCAATGGGAAACCGACAACAACAAAAAACCTGTAGGGTTTTCCCTTTTCTATCTGAAACTAGAAAGAAAAAGTTACACTTTAAGCCTGCTAATAACATGTGCAGTCATCTTAAAAAAATTAAAGGCTTGATATACTGTAAAAGCTTATGGTATTTTCTCATCTGTATATTGTAGACATGTTTATGTTAACTGAGCAAATTAATAATTTGCTAAGCTTTGCATTTTTGAGGTTTTGAATTTTTAACTGTTAAAATTGCAATTTACAAATCTTTAATCCAAGACCAGACATGGTCTTCCCTGTACAGAATATAACAATTAACAACTGCTGCCACTAAAAATAGAAAAGACACTGCAAGTCACTCAAAAGAAGCTAAATATAATATGTGGGTTATAGTAAAATGCATGTGAAAAGTTATAAATAGTAAAACAAGACATATTTAGTTATTCAGAAATAGATCTTCTATTTTAAGGTGACATAAAAAAACCTGCAATGCCAAAGCACTCTAAATCACAGCCATGTAAATTCCTTTGATGCTATATAAGAACGTTGTAATGATAACCAAGAACAACACTACTAAAATATCCTGAAATGCCTTATTGCCAGCCAGAAATACTCGCTGACTCGCGGGTATTACACATTCCCATCATATCTCTTGAATATTTTTGGATTACTGGGCACCCAGCTCTAATACAAATTCTTGTAAGGCTGGTTGAACTATGGCTCCCTAAAAGTGGTTGAACTTGTTAAGTGAGTTTGTATGTTGTTAAATTAATCTTTCCTAAACATAAACTGTTGCTTATGTCTCACAGTAAAGCATAACAAAATAAACTGTGCCGCTAAATTAGTTTATAACTATCTAAAGAAGGTGCATGTGGTTTGGCCAATTCACAACAAAAGACCATAGCAGAAATTTCACAACATAGAGATAGCTTGTTTCTAACAGTTCAATAAATGCTCCCCCCTCCCAGGTGATTTTGCTGGCAAAATAGGGTCCTAGACAATAGTAGGCGGGTGATCATAATGTTATGACTGTTTGGTGTGTGTGTGTGTGTGTGTGTATATATATGTGTATATATATATATATATACACACACACACACACACACACCAAACAGTCATAACATTATGATCACCCGCCTACTATTGTCTAGGACCCTATTTTGCCAGCAAAATCACCTGGGAGGGGGGAGCATTTATTGAACTGTTAGAAACAAGCTATCTCTATGTTGTGAAATTTCTGCTATGGTCTTTTGTTGTGAATTGGCCAAACCACATGCACCTTCTTTAGATAGTTATAAACTAATTTAGCGGCACAGTTTATTTTGTTATGCTTTACTGTGAGACATAAGCAACAGTTTATGTTTAGGAAAGATTAATTTAACAACATACAAACTCACTTAACAAGTTCAGGGTCTTCTGGGAGTACTGGCTGTAGATCTTTGATAATTTTGCATATTACCTCTAGAGTGGGGTTGTAGGTAACTACAAGAGGGGTCCTGGTTGGGTTTTTCTTCTCTTTGTACTGTAGGAGTGTTTCCCGTGGTGTTCTTAGGGCAGATTAATTTTTTTTAGAAATAGTCTTTTCCCTATAGCCCTTTAGCCGAAATGCATCAGCCAGAGTGTTTGTCTATGTCCTCAGTGTCAGAGCAAATGCGGTGGTATCGGATTGCTTGGCTGTAGATGACACCCTGTTTAGTGTGATTTGGATGGAAGCTGGCATTATGGAGGTAGCTGTACCTGTCTGATATTTTCCACCAACAGCACAACGTACACATGTGTTATTTCCTCTACCACTCCGTAAGGACTGAGTCAACTGGTCTGTGACCCAGTCAAACACGCTCAAGTGCGAATGGCTGTGTGACTTACCACCCTAGTGCTGCACCATGTGCATTCCGGTAATTCAATTGTAACACCTCGTATAATAGCATGGCTGTAGTATATATTACTGTGAGCTTTTTGTTCATTTAGTGCTTGCAGCTTTTATTTGGCTTTAGCATGGGACTTTTGACTAGGCAACTTATTTAAATACTGATGCCAACTTACTCAACTAGAAGTAAAAATATTGCCAGTAATAAGTCCTACAGCTTTAGTTTTGTGCCCAATAAAGGACTAATTGTAACACTAGTATTAGTTTAAATCTTGCCCTCCCCCCCCCCCCCCTACACTGCCGCATCAAATTCAATTT
>NW_017307195.1:125931-198301 GCF_000935625.1 Nanorana parkeri
CCCATGCCAAGCTATATAATATCAATTCTGAAATTCCAAAAATAACCTTTTATACTAGTTTATTAAAACATGTAATTATATGTTGCCACAGTAATAAATTGTTACAATTCTGAGCTAATTGCCCCTTTGTTCATCAACTGCTAAAGCAGAGATGCTTTCAACATTTTGCAGCTGTTTTACATTTACTCTTGCATTGAATGTTTCCTATGTGTCTTATGGTAGTCTTCATATTCTATTTTTTGGCATTTACTATTACAAGATTGCTTCTGTTTCCTGTTTACAAAATCTTTGTTAATTAAGAATTTATTTTAAAAAATAAGCAAAGTCACATGAAAGGGCCTTTGCCTTTTTGTCTCTTCTTTTATGTCTGGTGGTCCTGCTTTAAAACTATGCTGCTACTGGACAATATCTATCCAACTATACATGATTGCTGTAGCTCTATTATTTAAAAATTCAGAGACAAAGGTAGAAGGGGCTACAGAAAATGTGAGGTGATGGAGGGAGGCATATTTTGTGCTGACTGTTTTTTAAACTTTTCTTTACTTATGAATGCATGCAATGTGGATTTTATGAAAAAAAGGGAGCTGTAGGCTTTAGCTCGAATTTTGTTCTCATGGCTTCCCCCTCTGTATTCAGGGTAGTCAGGGCTACATATTGTGCTGGTCAAACCTAGTATTGCTTGGTAAAAATGCATGTGATGTTTCTAAGTAACTGAAAATGCATAAAAAAATAGGTCATCGGCCAACCCTGTAATTGAAGGTATTTGTGTATTTTTTTCATGACACCCTTGAAGCCCTACAAAAATGCTCCTTACCCTGCCGTATTTTATTTTTTTTGCATTTTTTTGGGAGTTGACAAAGGTCCCTCGTGGTTCTGACTGTATGACAATTATTATTATTATTTTTTTAGCATAAACTTTTATTGAAGAAAGATAAGAAATGCAATGACAGAAATATAAATTTCCTGTACCTGACAATTCAAGTGAAAGACAGCAAGCTGATTACCAAAACTTTCTTCAAAACTACCGACAGGAATGGTTATATATACCAATAGGGAGCTGTCACCACCCATCCTGGCTGAGGGGAGTCCCTAAGGGGCAATTTACAAGACTGAAGAGAAATTGCACAACAGCAGAAGATGTTAATGAACAGGCATCTAAAATCCAAACCAGGTTCTTGGAAAAGGGCTATGTTAGGGATGAGTTGGATAAAACAAGAAGAAAAATAGAGAACAGATGTTACATCCCACCAACCACAAACAAAAAGAAGACCAACAACAAATTTTGTTCATCACAAACTTTTCCACCCAATACAAAGATATAGAATACATCCTTCAAAAACATTGGCCCATCCTACTGTAGGATAAAATCTTAGGACCACTACTTCAACCGAAACCAAGGGTGATATAGAGAAAGGCCCCGAACGTAAAGGATAAACTGGTACGAAACCTTTTCATTTTTTGATGGAAAGGGATTCTATCCCTGTGGAAAATGTGTAGGGTGACGGGTCAAAAAAAGACAAAAACAACAGAATTCAAATCTAATTACAATAAGCGAGTGTTTAAGATCAAAGAATGTATCACTTACCAAAGTACACATGTGACCTACATGATGGAGTGTCCATGTGGATTACAATACATAGGAAGAACCACTCGGGAGTTGAGAACCAGAATACGTGAACATATTAATAATATAAAGAAAGGTAAACTAGACCACAGAGTACTCAGACACTTTAGAGAAAAACATAAGAGTAACCCCAAAGGAATTAAATTCACAGGATTAGATAAAGTAACTAAACATTGGAGAGGTAGTCATATGCGAAGAGAGATATCCAAAAATGAGACGAAAATGATTTTTTGGATGGAGACCATGACGCCAAAGGGTCTGAACATAGAACTGGACCTTAATTGTTTTCTAGCTGATGACTGACAGAACCCCCATTAGAAGACATCATGACAGGAAACTGCCAGCCATCTCCCTTTCACCCCTCTCCTTTCTTGATTTTTGGTTGTCCTCTCCACAGCCTCCTCTTATCCATCTCATTGAAGATGGGTGAGAGGAAGATGAGGAGGTGACACTATCCTCTGTACCATGTGGGGATGTGTCACCATCCACATATTTTAAGAATGGATTTAGAACGTAATGGTAGACTCTAAGAATTATAATCTTTTATATCTAAGGGATCCATCCCATGATTATAAAAAGGGAGACCCAGTATTAATTATATATGCTCCTTTTCCGGCCTAGGGGTCTATTGTTGTGAATAGACTATGGTGGCACAACCACTAATGAAGTGGTTGAATCAATTGTCGCTAATAGCAAATCAGATGAATGAACACTTAAATTAATATAGATTTCTTTTTACTGACTAATAATTACATAGTATTTGAGGTTGAATAAAGACATTAGTCCATCAAGTCCAACCTATTAGGATCTCATTCTAGGAGTACCCGTACCCCTGTATATTACGGTCCCTTAAGAAATCGTCCAAAAGTTTCTTGAACAATTCCACATTATTTGCTGAAATCACCGCCTGTGGCAGTGAGTTCCAGACCCTAACTGATCTTACTGTGAAGAACCCCCTTCGCCCCTTGTGCTGGAATTTTTTTTCCACCAGTTTTAGGTGGTGGCCTCTAGTTTTTGTAATGGAGTTAATTTTAAACAGTTAAATAAGATCTATACATTTATAATTTTAATGAATTCATAACTAAGCCATATATGTCGTCTATTCAAGGCATATGATTAAATATGTAATTAAATTATTATTGACTTCCTCCACTGATTAATTATATATAATAAAAAAATAATTTAATAATTAAAAGACATACTATTGGTTCACGTAACACATAATTGTCTCTTGAGATCTGAAAAAACGTTCTATAGATCTGAAAGAGAACATGGAATATAGTTGTAACATCATACTATTAAAATTCACTTGTGGGAAATAGATACTATATGACTTATCCCTGTGAATGATTATACTAGATCAAATAATAGTCAGGCACCACACTCAATGGTACTGACCTACTGGAATTTATTTTTTTATTGATAGAGAAAAAATGTTTTTCGTTTATGAATTCAATTATTTATAAATGTAATGACCCAAAACCGTTAGTAATGGCGATGAGATCGGAGTAAATATTAGCGAGTTGTTATATCACTCGCCAGCCGCCATTTTGGAGATCTAGTATTCATGACTGCTTTCCTCCTGTTACAAACGTTAAAGTAATGTCTATAATGCCAATTTCCACCGTTTATAAATCCATTAATTGGTTAGTGGTATCAGGGACGAGTAAAATCGGAGCAGACATCAGTGAGCTGCTATATTAGTTGCCAGCTGCTATTTGGAGATGTATACCCTCTTTGTTTATAAATCCAGTAATGTTGTAGTTACCAAGCTAAGAACCCATATAATTGCCATCCTCCTATAGAAGTGACTATATAGTCTATATACCCAAAAATCCAGTTTCTGTTGTTATTGACGATTGTATCGAACTAAATGGCAGCAAGGTGTTACCTCGACCGCCAGCCATCACTTAGAGATAGAAATGTTCATGGCTTTACTCTTTTTGTTCACAGAAGTGTACATATTTGTGTTAAGAATATTATTTACAAGTATTGTTCACAGAAATATATATATATTTGTGTTAAGAATATTATATTAAATAAATAAAGGATCAATTTAAATACACCATCCTCCCGGTCTATTGATAGATTATCATTGTTACCATTAGTGACTATAGTGGAGCGATTATGGCTGTTGATGGACTAGGGAGGAAGGGTGTAATGATACAGGTGACAATAAGTTGATTGATGAGTTTTGTGATAAAAGATCTGGTGTGAGACACAAACAGAACTCCTTTCTGAAAAAGTCCTTAGACGAAACGCGTCAAGGAGGTGCTGGTTCTGTCTCACACGTCTCCCATGATTGACTGTCTCAACTGCTCGACCGCTTGCTGCGGTTTAAGCTTTTAAAAAATCATCGTTCTTCTAAGTGCATTTTAAACTCTTTTAAATGAATGTTTTTTACAAACTGCACTTAGAATGATTTTCTTTTCCTTTTGCCCCCCTTTTCTTTCCCCAATCCATGGGGCGGATATTACCGCTGAATACGGGTGAGGAAGGAGTTAACCGGAGGGCAAGGAGAGACTCCTGCCCAACCCGGTATTTGTACACGGGTGGACAAAAACGAATGCTTATCTAAAACAAGCGGGATTGCTTCGGAACAAGTCGGGGGGATAACATTACAAAGAAGATAAAAGAACGTTGCCCTTTGAAGACGTCCTGGAGCTAAGTGAAACAAATATATTAACTGTGGCTGTTTACTGATTGCCGAGACTGAGATACAGGACTGCTCTGCTATATCCACTGTTGCCGTATGTTTTAGATGGGACATTTCAACACATTGCTAAGGTTGCACTCATTATTGATTCATTGATGCACCTAATAGGATATATATATATATAATAAACAACAGACATATATGCATATTCATGTGCCTGGCAGGACCCAGATTTCATTGTCCTGTCAGGCTACATGTGATATCTTATATATATATATATATATATATATATATATATATATATATATATATATATATACATATATATATTTTGGTTTGATTAATTTGTATGTTTGCCGTTTGTTTTAGATGTGACATTTCAACCCATTTCTAGAGTTGCACTCATTATTGATTCATTGACGCCCCTAATAGGATATTTATATTTTGGTTTGATTAATTCACGTTATGTTCAATTATGTTTAGATTTGAAGATTTATCAATGATTTAAAGATTATTCTGACATTAGGGAATCACAGTAATTGGAAGCTATTTAGAGATCTGTTACAATTTGTGCACATTCACGTAAGAATATAATGTATTATTTAATGTAAAGAGTAGTTCATATGAACTCTTTTTGCAACACACACACACAACGACATTCACTAGAAATGGTACATTTGTGTCAATAGGCTGGATCACAGTAAATTTGGGAACATACGGTACTTTAGTTATGCAGATTCAATAGCATATCAACCATCAAATTTATCTAGAACAGAAGATAAGTTACATCATATTCGTTGTCATTGAGTTACAGAAAAAGAAACCTTGAGAGTTGAATGGAAAGAAAATAAGTAGGAAGTACAAGACATACTACTGTACATAAGCTTCAGAAAAAAAGAGAAAACGTAAAGTAAAAGAGAGATGAGTTAATTCAGTTTACAATGTAATTCACAATAAACCAGATCATAAATGTGGGAGTAATGACATTTAAGTTTTCATAAGTTGTCAAGGAATTGCTATGACAAATGAGGGAAGTAAAAGGTCTAGAGTAAGGATTTGGTTAAAATACAAATATGTAGAGGTCTAGTAGAGGGTAAAGGGCCTTAGATGTGAATATGCTGAGGGCGGGCAAAAAGATACTAGTTGTTTCTTTTCTTTTTTTTTTGTTTAGTTTCAATTTTGTTAAGGCAAGTCCTCTGGTGAGCTACGTATGGGTTTCTATAAAAAAATCATGCCAGTAAGTTAAGTTTGTCCATGGATTAGTGGGACTGGAGTTTGCATCAAACATGTCCATAGATAATAATTTAAACAGGTACATTTTCAAATCTGAAATTTGGGGAGGGTCTTTTAGGATCCACTTTTGTAGAATACATTTTTTTGTGCCAAGTAAGCAAAGATGCTCCCAACGCGGTAGAGATGGTTACTGTGCCATGGATGGAGGTGGTGTATCATGAAATAAACATATTAACGGGTGAACATCTCGTGCTATATCAGTGATGGATTGCATATAGGATAATGTGAGGGGCCAAAACGAGTGAATAGTGGGACAGGTCCAGAAAAGGTGGGAGATTTCTGGTAAGTATGCCTTACATTTGGGGCAGGCAGTGAGCCATTGGTCTTGCGTGTGTTTGGGTATAATATTGAAAGCATGGTAGGCTCTATGTATTAATTTAAACAGAATTTCCCTCCATTTCTCAAGGGTTAATTTTACGAATGCGGTGCCAGCCTTTTGTGAGTTTATCCTGAACAACGTCCGGGGGGAGTTGGAGAAAGGAGGCCCATTTCTGTATATGAGTGGGGTATGAGATTGATGTAGATGTATCATATTCCCTAAGGACACTATATATAGCCGATAAGGACAGTTTGAGGGGCGAGGGTTGAATTAGTCTAAGTGGCGGGGTGGAACTAGTGGGTATAGAAGTGGCAGGAAGATTGTGACTAATAAAATTACTAATCTGATAGTATGCGAGTAAGTGAGTGGGGGGATCCCATAAGTTTGTAGGCCTGGTTAAAGGTGGGTGGGTAAACCGAAGTGGTGAGAATGTGGTTAAAGAGCGGTGTTAGAATTTAGGGTGCGTCATCTATTAGGATTTTATAGAATTCACTGGACAGGCCGTCCGGGCCAGGGGCTTTGGCTTTGGAAGATTGTTTAATAATGCTTTGAATTTCCTGTACGGTAATTTCTCTATTGAGTGTAAGAAGGTTGTCTTCTGACAGAGAGGGCAAATCCACCAACTGGAGGAGATCGTCTCCCCTAAAGGGTCAGAGAAGTTAGCTGTGTACAATAATTTGTAGTAGTGATGAAAGATCTTTGATACTGTGTTGGCGTCACAATGAATATTGCCCTCCAAGTTAGACAGACGAGTTACGTGGGAAGAAGGTCTTTGACCTTTAACTAGGTTGGCCAACAATTTGGGTGATTTATTACCATATTTAAAAAAAGCAAGATCCTTGTCCGATCTAATTTGTCTGTCAAGAAGTTGTAGCCAGTGGTCACATTGTTGTTTGTCCAGTATCCAATGTGTTCTAGATACGTCGGAGGGGTTAGATTTAAAAGCAAAGTAAGATTGTCTGACCTCCAGACACGCTTTGCTATATTATGTCTTTGCCAATTTCTTTTTTACCGCTGCACAGGCCAAGATTCTACCCCTAAGCACCGCCTTTTCTGTTTCCCAGAACAGAACAGGGTCAGAAAGATATTATCAGTGTGATACTCATGCCACCACGTTTTAAGGCCATTACGAAAGCCCCCGTCAGACAATAAGTACGTAGGACAGGTGGTGTGGAACATATCAGACCCTGCAAGGACAAAGCAATTGGTGCATGTTCTTATATGAGGGAGGGGAGTGTGCAGCCAGGAATAAGTCTATACGTGAAAAACTATGATGAAGATGGGAATAGTGCGTATAATCCCTGTCTAGAGGGTGATAGTAGCGCCAGGCATCCTCGAGCCCACTGGCTGAAATCATAGTTGAGAAGTGCTTGTCTTGGGGGGTCCAAGTAGGTTGTGAATTATCATCGCATTGACGATCCTCTGTGGGGAGATGGAACAGCATTAAAAGCCCCGCCATCAAGGAGAAGGAGTTAGGTTGTTGAGATGTAGCTTTGGATAGAAGGAGTTCACAAAAAGGTTTATTATTTGAGTTGGGACTGTAGACATTCAGGATATCCAATTGTCTGGTGCCAATAGGTAGGGAGATGAAGGACCAGCGACTGTCCTGCATGTCGTGTTGTTGCTGAAGAACATCACAAGGGAGCGTTTTGTTGAGGAGAGTGATCGCCCTGCTCTCCGACCAGAAGCAGGGGCACCACATGCAAGCCCAACCCAGGATTTTTTCATGCGTTGAATGTCTTTGCCTGAAAGGTGAGTTTCCTGAGGAAGAGCAATGTCAGCCCGTAGCTTTTTAAGGTGACGTAGAATTGTGGACCTGTTGTGTGGCGATCTCAGACCTTTTACATTACATGAGATTAATTTCAAGGGGGGGTTCCATGGAAGAAGTGAAGAAAGAAGCATTCAGAGAAGGACAAGAGACAACCAATAAAGGAAAGGAGGACCAGGTGTCCCAGTGCCCCTGGTCGATGCAATGTCAGCAATTCCTGTAGGGAAGACTATAAGCGGTAGAACGTTATAGAGTTGTTCGAGAACAGGGTTGGTAGGGTTGCCCCATGCTGAATCCCCTGTGTAGTCCGAAGAAGAACGATCTGGTTCAAATGCAAAAATAGGAACAGTAGACAAAAAACTGCAAGTAGCAGTAACATGTAAGTAAGGAGATGTCTGATAATGGACCTCCTTTGTTCCTGAGAGAGCGTGCACAGTAAGAAGATGTTCAGTTGAGCCCTGAGCAAGTGGGGCACTGCCATTGTGTCCTCCTCAAAAATCCACGAGGAACGCAACTGAAGGAATTAAATCGGACACTCCATCCGTCCCGCCTAAGTAGAGAAATGTAGCTAATACAGATATCAATCTGTTGGATCTACAGATGTGTTCAAGAGTTGGCATCTGACCTCTTTTTCCTAGGAGGGCTCTTGATGGGCGAGCTAGAGCCAGTCTTCTCTATGTGTTGGACAAAGATTCTGGACTTATTAGGTGATGCATTGACATCACTGTACCTTCTTGGCCGGTGATATGTAAAGTTGCCAGATACGCTAAGGCAAACTTCACTCTTTGCCGTACCAAAAGTTGTCATACATCTTGGAAAGCTTTCCTGCATTTTGAGAGGTCAGCAGAATAATCAGCAAATAAGAGGAGTTTGCGTGCTCCCGCTACAAGATTCCTCTGAGTACGGTACGTTTGGAACAACAGGTGCTTGTCCGCAAAATTCAAATAGCGTACAATGACTGGTCTTGGACGAGCGTCATCCCTGGGTGCACCCAGCCTGTGTGCCCGTTCCACTGTAAACGGGTGAGAGAGACCCAGGGCTCGGGGGATGGTGTCAGCACAGAATTGTGCAAGGTCACCAGGTCTCACTGATTCAGAGAGGCCGATCACTTGCAGATTGTTTCTGCGTGACCTGTTTTCCAGATCACCTAATTTTTCAGTGAGCATTTGCATCTTATTTGATGTCGCTTTAAGGTATGTTTGAGTATCTTAAGGAGTCGCTTTCTAAGTTGTTAATGCTGTGTTCCTCGGTTGTCAGCTGTGTTTGGTGTGAGTCTAAGGTGGCCGCCCAGTTGCAGTTTTATGTCATCTGCAATCAGACGCATCTACCTCATCAGGCGCCGGTACCGGAAGTCGACAATTCTTTTTTATACAATAACTTGAAGCACTACAAATAGTTACATAGTTACATAGTATTTGAGGTTGAATAAAGGCACAGGTCCATCAAGTCCAACCTTTGTGTGTATGTGTGTGATTGTGCATTTGTATATGTGTACACTAGTCCCTTTTCCGTCCTTGTTTTTAAGTGTACCTGTACCCCTGTATGTTGCGGTGTCTGAGGAAGGTATCTAAATGCTTTTTGAATGATTCAATACTCTCAGCTGATACCACTTATTCTGGCCACACTTTAACCAATCTCACTGAAAAAAAAAGTCCTTACGCCCCTTGGGGTTAAATCTTTTCTCCACCAGTTTTAGGTGGTGGCCTCTAGTCTTTGTTACAAAGGCACAGGTCCATCAAGTCCAACCTTTGTGTGTATGTGTGTGATTGTGCATTTGTATATGTGTACACTAGTCCCTTTTCCGTCCTTGTTTTTAAGTGTACCTGTACCCCTGTATGTTGCGGTGTCTGAGGAAGGTATCTAAATGCTTTTTGAATGATTCAATACTCTCAGCTGATACCACTTATTCTGGCCACACTTTAACCAATCTCACTGAAAAAAAAAGTCCTTACGCCCCTTGGGGTTAAATCTTTTCTCCACCAGTTTTAGGTGGTGGCCTCTAGTCTTTGTTACAGAGTTTACTGTAAAAAGTTTATTGCTGATGTTGCCACCACCCCTAAACATTTTGTAGATCAAAATCATGTCCCCTCCTAATCTCCTCACCTCCAGCGTGAACAAGTTTAAGTTTTAATAACCTATTCTCATAGCTTAGGTTCTCTAGCCCCTTAATTAGTTTAGTTGTGCTTCTCTGGACTCTCTCCAGCTCAAGGACATCTTTTCTGTGGACTGGTGACCAAAACTGGACATACTTCTGCATACTTCAGATGAGGCCGAACAAGTGATCTGTAAAGTGGCAAAATTATTTATTTGTCTCTACAGTACATTCCCTTTTTAATACAAGACAGTACTCTGCTCGCTGGGGCACGGCACTCTCGACCCTAGACAAATCCTGAAAAAGAGGCAATTATCAATACTCTCTGGACACATTCCTGTAGCCAGTACTCTATCCATGTACACACCATTTCATCTATGCCCATAGATCTCAGCTTATGTACTAAGCGTTTATGCGTCAAAAGCTTCGGCAAAATCCAGATATACCACATCCACCGGCTTCCCTCTATCCAGATCTCTACTCAACTCTTTGTAGAATGTCAGTAAGTTGGTCTGACAAGACCGATCCCTCCTAAATCCATGCTCATCATCACTTATTATACCATTACCGTGGATAAAATCCACTAAATAGTCCTTTATCATCCCCTCAAATAGTTTGCGTACTATTGATGTTAGACTGACTGGTCTGTAGTTCCCAAGTTGGCATCCTGAGCCTTTTTTGAATATTTGTACTACTGTAGCTTTCTGCCAGTCACTTGGTACCCTTCCAGTCATTATGGAGTCCTTGAAGATGAGGACTAATGGTCTCGCTATAACCTGGCTGAGTTCTTTAAGAACCTTAGGGTGCAGGTTACCTGGTCCTAATGATTTATTTGCATTAAGGTTTTCAAGTCTTTGTTGAACCCTGGCTACTGTCAACCACTGTGGTATTTTACGACCTGATCTACTCACCTTCTTATCTCCATAAAACCCATCATTTTCCTGAGTGTATACCGAGGAGAAAAATTAATTTAATAATTCAGCCTTCTCCCTGTCGTTTGTGATTTAATCTCCCATTGTCATCTTTTATTGGGCCAACCTACTCTTTTATTACCCTTTTACGGTTTTTATATATTGGAAGAATTTTTGGGGGTTCTTTTTACTGACTGTGGCAATATGCTTTTCATAATCTATTTTAGCTGCCAAGAGTTCATGTTTACATCTCTTATTGCATTCCTTATAGCTCTGGAATGCCAGTGCCATCCCCTCCATCTTGTATTTTATAAATGCTATCTTCTTGTCTTTGATGTGGTGTCTTACTGTTTTATTTAGCCATGCAGGCTTAGTTCTTGATCTTTTATTTTTGTTACCCAATGGTATGCATTTTGTAATTGCATTGTGTAATGCAATGTACTAGGCGACACAGCTTATCAAAGTTTGCCTTTCTGAAATTTAGTGTTCTTGTCAAACCAACACACTTCTCTTTTCTGTACCCAATATTAAAAGTATTCATCCTGTGATCACTATTACCCAATGTATCCCTAATCCCTATGTCTGCAACTATGTCCGCATTATTGGGGATTATTAAATCTAGGATAGCATTTTTCCTGGTTGGGACATCAACCATCTGCTCCAAGGAATTGTCCCGTAACAGATTCAGAAAACAACCAGCCCTTATAGAATGAGAAATGAGAGGTTCCATTTGACCAATCAATCTCCGGATATAATTAAAGTCACAACATTACCCTGCTTTCCAGCTATTTCTATTTCGGAGGTGTAGGTGAGCCTCCTCTTCTTCCCCAATGTTCGGCGGTTTATAACACCCTCCCACAATGAGTTTACGACTAGCATCAGTCTTATCTAGTTCTAGCCACAAAGACTCAACACCATCGCAACCCTCTGCCGTGATGTAATCTCGTATGTGCACAGTTAGATTGTTTTTTACATATAGGCATACCCCTCCACCCCTTCTACCAACCCTGTCCCTCCTGAACAGGTTGTACCCCTGTACACTGGTAGCCCTGTCATGTTAGCTGTCTAGCCAAGTTTCTGATATTCCCACTATATTGAAGTCGTCTTCGATTAGCATAATTTTGAGCTCCACTAGTTTGTTTGCTAGACTTCTAGCATTGGTGTATATACATTTTAGTTTGGTGCTAGTTTTTATTATTACTCATTTTCGGAGCCCAACTACTTTTTTTATTAGACTAGAAAAGATGGTACATGCATGAATCTATAACTAGCCTTTATAGCAGGGCGCACATTGGGAAGGCTTACAACAATACAAAACACAAAAATTCCCCTGCCTCAACCTGCCAGACAGCCTGCAACCAAACAAATTGCCCTGTCAATAGTATGCGTTAAAATCAGAGGTTTTAGTTGCACAAACTTTTGGCCAAAAATATGTAGAAGCCAGTGCGTCCTTGCACCTTATCAGGAAGAGTTGGCTACCTCCAGGTACACCTGCATGTAATTTATCAACTTCATTAATATGCTCACACTTGGAGACTCGGATACATAGAGTTAGGACCACACTTTGCAGAGGTGCCTTGGCGCAGCAGTGTGGCTTCTACATATTTTTGGCCAAAAGTTTGTGCAACTAAAACCTCTGATTTTAACGCATACTGTTGACAGGGCAATTTGTTTGGTTGCAGGCCGGCTGGCAGGTTGAGGCTGGGGAATTTTTGTGTTTTGTATTACTTTTTTTATTAGACCTTGGTATGGTCGATACATTATTTATTAGTTTGATTGGAGTCATTAGATTAACTAGATTGACTGGAGTGAGCACTCTATCCCCCTTTGTATTACTGCCCTCAATACTAATCGCCCCTTTAGTTACTTGCTCTATATTTATTATATTCATTTTTATTCCGTCCCCCCATTATCTAGTTTAAAAGCTCATCCTCAACTCTCTCTGTAGTGGCTCGTGGCACCGGCAGTATCTCAGAGAATACTACCATGAAGGTCCTTTTCTTCAACTTAGCACCTGAGTCTCTGAACGTGCTTTTTAGGACACTCCATCTGCCTCCAATTTTTTCATTGGTGCCTATGTCCAGATAGGCTAAACTAACTATTAAATTCATCCTTAGTTGATTTCGAAGCAATCTGCTGCAAAGTTTTCATTTGAGGAATGTGTTAAAAATTGAACAAGCGTTGGGCAGATTAATCAGCATATTTGGGCATTCATTTCGGAGGTAGAGCAATGCAATGTGGTGGCAGCAGACCACACACTGTCAGCCTTCAGGTCTGACATGGATTTTATTGGGGAACTCCACCAGAAAATTGTTGTGGGGTCCCCCAAATTCATTGCTAGACCCTTATCCAAAAGGCCAGAAAGGGGGATCATGCACCCCCTACTCCTGCGCCATACCAGGCCACATACCCTCAACATGTCCTGCTGGGTACTGGAGCCCCCCATGCAATTTGTTTGTAAATCTCTTGCCCATTAGCCTAGAAAATGGAGAGAGCTGATTTTCAAGATTTGCAGCCTATTGACTTCAATGGGGTTTGCATTAAAGTTCACAACTGAAGAACGTTTCAGCATGTTTGCCTAACACACCTGTGAATTGAACCGGAGCAAGTTCACCATTCACTAATTATAATCTCCTGGTAAAATCTCAATGTTCTTATGAAGTTGCAACATCAGCATCTCTACTCTCAGAGAGTAGCTCACTAAAACTGAAATTCTTAATAAAGACAGAGCCTAAAATGTAGAGTGCAGACTTTGCATAAGCAACAAATTACATGGCAATGCTATTCAGGAACAGAGTTGTGTTATAAGACAGGTCTGGTCCCAAATGTCAACAAATGGGTCGAACAAGTCTTGTGACACCACCACTCAATCCACCCATTTGTTTACATTCGGATCAGACCTGTCATTTTGAAGTGATGTTCGTCGGAATTGGACAGGGCGGCAAGCCTTTTTGTTTATTACGGTGAGTTGGCGGGCACCGTTTATTGTGATTAACATGGATCTACATCATTGGACACTTTTTTTGTTTTAAGTAAAGGAATTGTCAAAAACTATCTTGTTTTTCTTTTCTAATAAAGCACTTTTTCAAGGTGTTGTGTTTTAATTTACAATTTTTTTTAACTATTTGGTGAATGAGTAGGGGTAATGACTAGGGGGGGGCAGCATCTCGGTGCCCCCTTTATGAAAGGGGGGCACCCAAATGCAGATAAGCCCCCTGACCACCGGGCTAGGGTTGTGGGGAAAAGGCCCTTGTCCTTATCGGGACAAGGTACATTTCCAGGAGTCCTCCCTAGCAAAGGCATGTGGCCTGGTATTGTGCAGGTGGGGGCGCTCGCTCATCCCCCCTTTTCCATGCTCTGCCAAGGTGCTGCTCGGATTAGGGTCTGGTAGGACTTTTAGGGGGAACCCTACGTTTTGTTTTTTATTGGCGTTGGGGTGTCTCTTAAAATTCCTACCAGACCTAAAGGGTCTGGTATGAATTGGGGAGGAACTCCACAATTTTTTCTTTTATATTGTTTCTGCGGACTGTTTAAAAAAATATTTTTTCCCCCTAATGTCACTTTGCTGCTACGAAAATTAGTTTGTAAATATTACCGCATCTGAAATTAACAAACATTTTGAATTCCCCTGATTGTGAATCCCGAACCGAAATGACTTTCGGACCCGAATGCCGAAAAACAAAATAACGAAAAATCCGAAACAAAACAATTTTTTTGGTGGCTTACATGTCTAACATGAGACTTCTGTGTTTTTGGGTTTACATATACTTTAATACTAATAAGCCTGCTCATATTAACTGCTTCACATCTGCCGGGCATTCAAAAATGGCCAGCTATGACCCTTTTAGGATGCAGGTGGGCATCTTAAAACTGCCTAAAATGTAAATAGCCAGCGATGGCTGTGCCACTCCTCTTCTCCCTGCCGGGCCGCGGCTGTGTTGGCCACCTGGCCCCCCTGTTGCCAAAGGCGCTCTGTGCTCGCCATGGCAACAGGGGCAAGAGGCCATAGCCAGGCAGGCCCTGGCTACGCCCCCTCTCAGCTGCGCCTGGTAGCTACAGCCCTGATATAACTTCATATTTTATTGACGCAAGTCTATCATATCACAAAGCAAAAAATGTTTTGAGGCCGCATTGCTTCATCAGGCCAGCAATGAGATTGTTTCACATTGTTTGCCTGATGAAGGGATCCTATGCAGTCCCAAAAGTTGTTTGGTTTGTGATATGATAGACTTGCATCAATAAAAGACAAAGTTATATCACAGTTGGCGTGCCAGTGACATTTTTGTCTATTTACATGGTTTACGTGCATATGTGTCTAAACACTGTACGCATGTGCATGCAAGTAATTACACACCACGGCGTGCATTTTTTATGCTGAATTTTCCTGGCAGCTTCTGGCAGGAAGGCATTACTGTTTGGAGGGAGTAGGCTGTATTTTGGTATGCCTGTGTGCATGGGCTCAGAGCAGATATAGTGTCAGTGATTTGGAAGCTGCTGTAGAGAAAAGATTAGTGATGAGCCTGGGCTTGGTGCGGCTCTATTCTCCTAGGTTTGCCCCTGCTGCAACTGCGGCCACTGATTGGGCCGGAATGGGGGCAGGGAATGCCCCTGTTGCAATTGCTGCCACTGATTGGCCCAGGGGGTGTGTAGCAGTCACAATTTTGAAAGAGCTTGGACAAAACCAGGCACTCTAGGTTCGAACCAAGCCCAGGCTCATCTCTAAAAAGCATAAGGAAAACTGACAAACTGCATAGGGAGAGATTAGAGTTGGTTAACAAACTGTGTTTAATTCTGATTGCTAGCTCATTGGGCAAACATGTCCATTGCTGCCTTTCTTATTTTGAGGGGCTTTTTGTGTGTAGGTTTACCTTGGACAAGCAAAACAAATGGCAAACGCACTCATCAATTTGTTACCAGCTTTACAGCAAGGTGAAAATGGAAGGGCATAATACAGTACAAACGGCAAAAAGTTTTCCCAGCACACTCGCCAGCCAGCATGCAAAAAAAAAAACTTGTCTCACCGCTAAGGTTAAAACAGGGGTTTAGTTACATGTCTTCTGCAGAAAATGTGAAAGCCGTACAGCCGCACCAAGGCACCTCTAGATAGTGCGGTCCTAACTCTAAACTATGAGAGTCTCCATCTTGGAGCACATGATGCAAAAGATCAAGATGTGTCAGGAGGAAGCCCAACCTCCCTTAAAGGCACAGGGACGCACAAGGGATCCCGCACATCACAAGGCAGCTGAGACCCCCCATGCATCACTGAGCCAAATCAGTCAAGCAAAACAAATGGCAAACGCACATCCACTGTAGAATTGGATGTGATGATCACCTGGGACGTGTCAGGAAGCAAGGGATTGTCTGGATTCTGCTTGGGATCCTGGAACTGGGAGGTTTCAAGGTGATTCTGGAGGAAAGATGAGATCCTTAGTCCTTCGTTTGCAATGCCAATAGTGCAGCATTCACTTGTTAATCACTATCTATTCCTAGAGCTGCTGTTTGTTCACAGGATGCTGCTGCATTGTTAAAAAGAAAAAACTGATTGCAAAAATAGCATGCATCTAAACCACTTTCAATTATATCAGTCACATTCTCCGCACCCCCTATTGCCCTAGTAAGAATATAAGTTAGGCATATACTGGCTGGGCCTATTATCCTTGATTAAAACTGCCATGATATTTGCTAATTTTACATGGCTGTGTCATCTGTAGTATGTTAATTCTTGTAGTAAAACCCTTGCCTCTGCTATTTGTCTCTAGTAAATTAGCCTTGCTCGTCAAAATTGTCCTGCCACTGGCCAATTTTATACAGCTGTACAATCTGCAGTCTCTTGAAACAGAACTCCAGGCACAGCTCTAACTGTACTTCTGACCCCCAAAAACCTGGTATTCTTTGAATGTCTTTGGCCCCATTCACATGGCGAAAATGCCGTGTTTTGGGATTCCTGTGGCAAGAACCTACAGATTCCTGCGGCAGTAATGCCAGATGTCCCCATTCATATTTACTTGCATGGGTACAGCAGCCGCACCTGTGAATGGCAGTCCGCATATAATGATTCTGATTAGAGGCATCCAGGGACAATCATCTATCCCAAACCGCTTGTAATCGTATCGTGTTCGATTACATGTGGACTGCTGCTGACATATGCGGCCACTGTCACCATTTAATTTACTAGGTACAGCACCCGCATCTCAACCAGACACCTGACATTCCTTCCGCAAGAATCTGTAGGAATCCCAGAAGGCCCTGTTTTAATGCGGTGTCTCACATTCTCTTACATTTTCAGGGAGTATTTGAAGTACAGAGGGAGCTCTAATATCCGGCTTAAAGAAAAGCAGTGATTTTAAATTGCAGAGCAGTGATCCATCCATTGCATACACAGTCGAAGAAGCATTTGTATACACTAGGGATGCGCCGATACCGAGTATTTGGGCAAGTACTCGAAACTCGCCCAAATGCTTCTGATGCCTATCCAGAAACTTGCTGCCCGACTTCTAAAATCGTCACCAGAGAGCATGGAGCTGGCTTCCCGGCCAATCAGGAATCCGGGGAGCGGGTAATGACTCTCCGGCCAGCTTCCTGATTGGTCAGTAAGCTGGCCAATCAGGAAGCTGGCCAGTGAGTCATTTCCCACCCCCGCTTTCTTGATTGGCCAGAAAGCCGGCTCCATGCTTCCTCGTCACCTGGTGACGAGGAAGCATAGAACCGGCTTCGCGGCCAATCAGGAAGCCAGGTGTGTAAGGACTCGCCTCCCAGCTTCCTGATTGATATGAATACTGGCCAATCAAGAAGCCAGGCGGTGAGTCATTACCTGCCCCCTGGCTTTCTGATTCAACAGAGAGCCGGCTATATGCTCCCTCGTTGCTTGGTGACGGCTTCCCGGCCAATCAGGAAGCCGGGTGGCGTGTAATGACTTGCCGGCCAGCTTCCTGATGATCGGCAAGATGGCCAATCGGAAGCCAGGCGGCGAGTCATTACCCGCCCCTGGCTTCCTGATTGTCCAGAAAGCCGGCTCCATGCTTCACCGGGTGACGAGGGGGCATAGAGACGGCTTCCCGGCTAATCGGGAAGCCGGGTGGCGAGTCATTGCACACTAAACAAATTTATCACACATGCATTTTCCAATGAGTTCAAGATAATATTAAACTTAACACTACTTACAACAAACATGTCATTCTTCAACATACATATTATACAAAATCAGTTCTCTTTCACTTCACAGTTGCTAAGCTCAGACTTAAAAAAAAAAAAACTACTTTAAAAGAACCCCCTCCCTCGCCTGTCCTCATTGCATGAACCGTTAATATGTTTGAGAGCATATTATGCTGGCCAAAAAAATTGTCGTGGGGAATGTGCAAGAAGTAAAATTGTCTGTTCAAGGAATAGTTACACATTTGCTAAGAAACAAAGATAGACAGATAGATAGAAAAGAATCACCCCCCTTAAAAATAATCACATTTTGTTGCTTTGCAGCCTGAAATGAAGACAGACACAGTTTTTGTTTTATCCAGCTGTATTTACTCAGTGCAACTTATAATATCCAAGTGAAAGATATAACACCAACATGTCAGAAAAAAATTAAAAATAAATAAAAAACAGAATGAAAACATTTGAAAAAAGGATCACCCCCTTGTGTCAGTATTTTGTTGAACCGCCATTTGCTTAATTACAGCCTTTAGTCTGTTGGGATATGTCTCTACTAACTTTGCAATCTAGACTTTGCGATATTTGCCCACCCTTCTTTGCAGAACTGCTCAAGTTCAGTTAAATTTGATGGTGACCGTTTGTGGACTGCATTCTTCAAGTCATTCCACAGATTTTCAATGGGGTTTATGTCTGGGCTCTGACTAGGCCATGCAAGGACATTCACCTTTTTCTCCTTCAACAACTGTGTGGTCATTTTTGCTGTGTGCTTTGAGTCATTGTCATGTTGGAAGGGAAAACTTATTCCCATTGACAACCTTCTGGCAGAGGGCAGCAGATTTTCCTCAAGAATTCATAGTTGCTGTAGGCCTCTTGGTAGCCTCTCTGACCAGCTTCCTCCTGGCTCTTTCATCCAGTTTGGAGTGACATCCTGATCCAGGGAGGGTCTGTGTTGTTCCAAATACCTTTCACTTCTTAATAATAGACTTCACTGGCATTGCTAAAGCCTTTGGCATTTTTTTGTATCCATCTCCTGACTTGTGTCGGTCCACAACTTTATCCAAGGGATCTTTTGACAATGTCGTGCCAGCTACAGTTGTCAGCTATAGTTGATTGTTTGCTTCAGTTGCACTACCAGGGACTGAAATACTCCAGGAAAGCTCTTTTCATGCTGACTATTATTATTATTATTATACAGGATTTATATTGCGCCAACAGTTTGCGCAGGACTTTACAATATAAGGAAGACATTACAATCACAATACAATTCAAGACAGAATGGTAAGGAGGGCTTAAAATCTAAAAGGGAGGGACAAGTGATGCATGAGGAGGTAGCTGTGTGGGGATGAATTGTTTGACAATGTGATGGTTGAGTGTTAGGTTGAGGTGGGATAGGCTTCCCTAAAGAGATGAGTCTTAAGGGATCGCCTAAAGGCAGTCAGAGTGGGAGATAGTCAGACAGGATGGGGTAAAGAGTTCCACAGGATGGGAGAGACTCTAGAGAAGTCCTGGAGGCGAGTATGGGAGGAGTTGACGAGGGAGCTGGAAAGCAGGAGGTCTTTGGAAGAGCGGAGGGGACAATTAGGGTGATATTTTGAGACAAGGTTTGAGATATAGCTGGGGCAGAGTTGTGGATGGCTTTGTAAGTCGTTGTTAATATTTTGAATTTTATTCTTTGGGCAATTGGAAGCCAGTACAGGGATTGGCAGAGGGGGGTTGCAGACACTGAGCGGTTGGTTAGGTGGATGAGTCTAGCATCAGCATTCATAATAGACTGAAGGGGGGATAGCCTGTGTAGTTGTAGGCCAATGAGAAGGGAGTTGCAATAGTCAAGACGAGAGATAACAAGTGAGTGAATGAGTAGTTTAGTGGTTTCATTGGTTAGGAAGAGCATATTTTGAGTTGGCGGAAGGAGGCGGAAGGCGGAAGTGATTGCGAAAGTTGCTGCAGGTGCAAGCACACGAGCGGCGTGCAGGAGCGAGGAGTCTAGAGAAGCTGCGGGGCCGGAACTCAGAGAACGACAGGACAGTGCCGAGGGGGGTCATCTGAGCCGGGGGGTATCGGAGCCCTGAGGCCCGAAAACGGAGGACGACGGGACGGCAGTCGGCGGGAGACCAGTCGGGACGGCAGTCGGCGGGACCAGAGTGCCAGAGTGCAGCGAGAGCGGAGCGGAGTGACGGGAGGCTGGCGGGAATGAAGTCTGAAGGAAATTCATTTAGTTTAGTATCATTTAATCACAGAGTATTGATTAAATTAACTATAGGGCGCAAATAACATTAATATTATCATTATTATTATTACTATTGGCAATTAACCACATTTAACCACAGGGCGGTAGTATAATTACACCCTAATACGATAGTAAATTTCATGTAATTTAATGTAACTCAACAAAAACTTTACTAAGCGTGCAAATTGTGAACCACAAAACCTTAAATAAATAGACAAACAACAAATAAAAATAAAAAAATCTAGATATACACTAATAGGAAAACAAAACAAAAATAATAAATAAGGGAGGAATAAAATAATGGCTTCCTTGAGTGGGTATGCAACCAGGTGCATATCATGCACAATGTATGCGTTCCTTGAACATCCGTTCGAGGGGGAATACATCTGCACTAGATGTGAGCGAGTTGTTTGTTTGGAAACCCAGATTCTGGATATAATGATTAGATGTGGGGAAGAAAGGTGAGGTCCGAGTCAAGGACAACACCTAGCACCTTGGCAATGGGGGAGGGCTGGATAGTTGTGTTTATTGATCTCAAGGGAAAAGTTGGGGGAAGGATCACAGGCGGGAGGACATATCATGAGCTCAGTTTTTGAAAGGTTGAGTTTTAAGAAGTGTTGTGACATCCAGACTGATATGTCAGTTAGTAGATTAGTGATATGCAAGGACACTGAGGGGGTGAGTTGTGGAGTAGAAAGATATATTTGAGTGTCATCGGCATACAGATGGTATTGGAAGCCATGTGAGAAGGGGTCCAATGACAGAGCCTTGGGGGACCTCTACAGAAAGAGTTAGAGGAGGGGAGGAGTTAGATTTGTAGGTGACACTAAAGGAGCGCTTAGATAGGTAGGAGGAGAACCATGAGAGAGCAGAGTCTTGTAGGCCAAGCGAGTGGAGTTTTTTGAGGAGGGGCAGGTGGTCAACAGTGTCAAAAGCAGCAGAAAGGTCTAATAGCAAAACTAAGGAGTAGTGACCATTATTTTTAGTTGTTAGTAAGTCATTAGTGAGTTGTAGGAGGGCAATTTCAGTGGAGTGTAGAGGGTGAAAGCCAGACTGTAAGGGGTTGAGAAGGTTCAGCTCAGGCAGCTGTAGATAAGGCATTCAAGGAGTTTAGAGATAAATGGGAGTAAGGAGATTGGTCTGAGATTGTTGAGGTTGGTAGGGTACAGTGAGGGTTTTTGGGGTATTGGGGAGACTAGCACATGTTTTAGAGGGGAGGGAAAGATGCAAGTAGAGAGTGAAAGATTGAAAATGTGAGTAAGAGAGTGTAGAATAGAGTAAGAGGGTGACCGGAGTAGTGGTGAGGAAACTGGGTCCAGGGAGCAAGTGGCGAGGTGGGTGTCAGAGAGAAGCTTTCTAACCTCCTTTGTGGTAACAGGGTAAAAAGAGAAAAGTAGCAAGTGTGATGGTGGGTCTTATACATTAACCTCCCTGGCGGTATTCCCGAGTGTGGCTCAATCGGGATTACACTGTAGTGCAACTTACCTTGTCCCTACGAGCCCCACTGTATCCTCCGACTGATGCCGGCATCCGTCTTCCAGGTTCCTTCCCTGCGAGCGCCGTCTTCGCAGGGGGGTGGAACCGGCAGGAGATTCAAAAGTGAAAGATAGAAAAAAAAATACTGACATAATGAGACCGCTGGGGAGGTTAATAGGGGAAGATGACTGGACAGTGGCGATCTATTTCCGGATTGTATCTATTTTGTTTTGGAAATGAATGGCAGTGTCCTGAGCAGTGAGTGCGTTAGTGGGCGGTGGAGGACATAGTAGAGAGTTAAAAGTAGAAAAGAGTTGACGTGGTCTGGATGAGAGTTTGTTAATGAGAGTGACAAAATAAGTTTGTTTGGCAGCACGGAGGGAGGAATTATATTTTAGTCACAGTTGAAAGTCAAATGGCTTTGTATGCCATTGAGAAGGTGATCAGCTACACCTGATTGAGTTAACAAGTAATTTTTAGGAAGGGGTGATCCTTTTTCCTTTTTCCAACTCAGTGATTCTGTTTAAAAAAAAAAAAAAAAATTCTGACATGTTGGTGCTATATCTTTCACTTGGATGTTATAAGTTGCACTGAGTAAATACAGCTGCATAAAACTAAAAATATGTCTGTCTTCATTTCAGGCTGCAAAGCAACAAAATGTGATTATTTTTAAGGTGGGTAATTCTTTTCTATACCCGCTGAAAGATAGATAGATAGATAGATAGATAGATAGATAGATAGATAGATAGATAGATAGATAGATAGATAGATAGATTCATGCACCATGGTGGAGACATTGAAGCTGGTAAATTTTAGGTAAGCTGGTAAACTCTTGTAAATTGTTACAATTTTACCTGCAGCTGTTTATTTTTTAAATTATTCTTCCAGTTTAGGCTCTATTCACACCTAAGCCCTCATTCACACTTACGCATACCCTGAAAGTGCATCGCATGTTTGGTCTCTGTGTCTGCCATTGGTTTCAATGGGTTCCTTGTGAAATATCCAATAGCAGGCTGGTTATTGCTCCCAGCAATGAAGTAACAAAAAAAAAGTTAAACTAAAATTAAAAATACAAAAAAGTTTTTAAAAATAAAGTTAAATAAACTAAAATTAAAAATAAAAAAAGTTTAAAAAATATAAAAAGTTAAATAAAGTTTACAGACATTCCCACTGAAGTATATGGGACCCAAAATGTAGAAATCTGCAGAAAAGTAACTCCTGTACTTTCTCCAGCAACAGGTATTTTGCTACAGGTAAAATGATGCTCAGATGTGAACAGGTGCCATTGAAAACAGTGGAAATCCTCTGAGCGTTGTAGTGCTTATCCCTTTCAGCTACAAAATGCCTAAGTGTGAATGGGGACTGAGCCAGATGGGGTGCAAATGTTTCCTATTTTTATATTTCTCTTAGAAGATCAGCTTTTGGATGGACCATCAACATTCCTAATTTTATATTTGAAAAAAGAGATGATTATTATTAGAATTTCAAAGATACATATAGATTTACCTTGTTCTCTTTTTCGTGAATAATAATAATTTTTTCAGAAATAGATAAATATGTGAAAAAAGAAAAACTTGCACAACCACCTCTGAGCTATGCGGAGTTAATCACCCAAATTACTATTTACCCATGTTTACCTATTAACTGCTTTCCACAACACATTGTGATACGTCTGCAGATACTTTAGCTTTTAGATGTTTGTGGTTATGACACATTTTACTATTTTGATGATTTTATTTTTCGTAGTTTGAAATTTTAATGCTATACACCTGTGAAACATCCCCATCTAGTGCTGAGTACAGGAGAGAACAGGAGACAAGGCAATCAATTGGCGTGCAAAACAAGAAATTAAAGCACACATCACTGTCCTGTTTAATATATGCTAGCTAAATATCTTTACTAATTTTGTTTAAATATATCCACAAAGAGATCAATAAAATGGTCATGAAAAGGTCAAGCAATAGTCATGCCATTGACAAAATGTCAAGTAGTGGAACTATCAGGTAAATACATTTAAATGTGAAATTGCATATATTTGTATAATAAATGCAATAATGACCCAGTAATCTGATCGTGGCACCACATCACCTGAACGACAAAATGTAAATGCAAAGTTTATTAAATTGGGACTTTTCAGGTGATACACTAAGTTTTACAATAACTACATAAATAATTAAAATTCAGTTACATTTGAGTACATATACAACTATCCAAATCATAAATTGCTTCTGCATAGATTTCCCTTTATATCCCACACAATGCCTTTGTAAATGTTTAAATAATAGATCTCTTATATATTATGCCAGTTTAGATGACAGGGGAGGGAGAACATTCAATTGATCGGACAGGAAGCCAGGCAGCCTCAGCAAGTGAAGCCAGTGTTTTTTCACTAGAACACTGGCTTCACAGGCAATCAGGAAGCCGGGCAATAGGTCATGATCCACAGCCTGACTTACTGATTGGGGCACACGGCACCGGTACCCGGTATTGGCAAGCACTGAAAAAAAAATATTGGTACTCAAACTCGATACAGAAAAAAACGGTATCAGTGCATCCCTAGTTTTAAGTATCAGAAGCCATGTATGGAAAACTAACTACACCCCTACTAGTTAATAGTTAATAGACATGTGCGACTCGTTTCGTTCTGAATTGATATTCGTACGAATTTCTGCAAATTTGGACAGCGGATGCATCCCAATTTCCAAATTATAGAAATAATGAATCAGAACTAATCAAAATGTTTGATAACGAAATTTGGATACATATGAATGTCATTCATATGTATCCGAACAAAACACAGAAGTGCTATGTACAGGGGCGGACCTGCAGCCGGTGCGGCAGCACCAGGGCCCAAGGCCTGGGGTCAACCCCCAATATTGCAGGACGCCTTCCATGTAACAAGCAGTGGGAGAGGAGAGGGGAGAGCCAGCACGTCTGGAGAACCAGAGGACAGTGAGAGGAGAGATGAGAGTAAGTTGAGAGCTCCCCTGGCGATCACTGGCAGGCTGCAGACTTTTTGAGTGTATAGGATCACGCTGTCAGTGGAGAGCAACCCGGTGCAATCACTGCGGATCTTTAAATATGCCTGCATAGTATATGTTCAGGCAATAACTTTCCTCTGCTCACCAACAGGTTCATTGCTGCATAGCCTTCACTTGTATTTATTCACAGGGCAGCCATCAGACATTTCGGGGCCCCTTCACCAGCTTCTTCTGGCTCTAGGAGCCGGAAAATGTGCTAAGTGACACCAGAAGTGATGAATTGCACCTCACTTCCGATGTCCAGTGATCGGAGGAGAGATCCGTGGCTAGAAGCTGCTGATCTCTCCTCCGATCTGTCAGGGGAGACCCTCCACACCGGTCCCGGGCTCACACGAGGGACAGATGAGCCCGGTAAGCTGACGGCAGCACCGGCGGCTGCAGAGGGGGACACGGCGCCGTATTGTACAAGCGATCCGGCGTCTGTAAAGACGCCGGATCGCTTGTATTTAAACAGCAATCATGGGGAAAAAAATACACACACGTAATGAAACACACACATAGTTTCATTAAAAAAAATTAAATAAAATTACACACACTCATTAAAAAACACACAATAAAACACACTCTCACAACTAATAATAGTTCATTAAAAATGTCCCCCTCTCCTGCTTACCTGTTTTGCAAGAAGGAGGGCTGCATCCCTGGGCTTCAGTGAAGAATCAGTGTGCTCTGCACTCTGTCTGGTGCAGACCATATTAATGGCTCCCTGTATGTTAGCAGAGGCCCCACCAGGGAGCGATCAGTATGGTCTGCATCAGCAAGAGATGCAGATCATACTGATTCCCCACCAGGGAATGATTTTCATTTAATATATTGCCGTTTCCGCAATATATTAAATGGGATGTGGGCACTTGCCAGGTTTAAAGATGGACGGACCTATTGCCAGTGCAGCCTGTGCAATCGGCTTCTCTGGGTGGGGGGGCAACGGGCTTCTGGGGGGGCCCGAGAAAAAACTTGCACCAGGGACCTTTGTTCCTTAGGTCCGCCACTGGCTATGTAGGTGTCATATTACAACTCTCAGGGCTAGTTCACACCAGAACTGCATGCTTCTGCGGAGCTGCAGATGCGCCTTCCCACGGTTTTACTGCGATTGACGCATTTTTTAGCTTAAAATGGGCTTTCAGGTGCAGTCCAGTGTGTTCCAGTGCATTTGCGATGCATTTTGATGCGTTCTGTTGCAATCAGGTACAGCTTAAATGGGGAAAGCAGTAATTTTTCTGACTGCATCGGAACGGACTGCACGGGTGTGAACAGAGCACAAGAAATCCCATTGGAAAGCATTGTGATGTGATTTAGATGCAGCTGACAAACGGAACGGACTGTATCACAACTGCATCTGGTGTGAACTAGCCCTCGGCTTCTCTGCACTTTGCTGACATTCTGGATGTATCCCAAATGTTAATAAAGTAACATCATTTTATTATGGAACATAAACAAAGAAAGAAGCTGAGACTTGTGTGTTATTCTGTAACAGTTCTCAGCTTCTTTGCTTCATTCAGAATGTATCCGGATTGTAAACAAAGAAGCTGACCGCTGTCACAGAATGCAGAAAAGTTTTTATTAAAATAAATAATAATAACAAAAATAGTGTGTGGTTCCCCTCCCCTAATCATACCAGACCCTTTATTAAAATAAATAATAATAACAAAAATAGTGTGTGGTTCCCCTCCCCTAATCATACCAGACCCTTTATTAAAATAAATAATAATAACAAAAATAGTGTGTGGTTCCCCTCCCCTAATCATACCAGACCCTTTATGTCTAGTAAGAATGTTAGGGGGGACCCTGGTGTAAAAAAAAAACAGCGGTTCCCCCGACAATTAAAACCAGACCGTTTTGGTCTGGTAGGAATTTTAACGGGGAACCCCAATGCCAAAATAATTGGAAAAAAAAACGGTAGGGTCCCCCCTAAAATCCCTTACCTGACCCTTAAGCCGGGCAGCAGCCTGGGAGGGCAGGAAAGGGGGGGACGAGTGAGCACCCCCCTTCCTGCGCCATACCAGGCCACATGTCCCTGGCATTGGAAGGGTGCTTTTCATGTTGTTAACCATGAAAATCGAAAAAAAAGAACAGTGAGGGGTACCCCAAATTCCTTACTAGACCCTTTATCAGAGCAGCAGCCTGGCAGGAAAGGAGGGGGGGCGCGATTGTGCTCTCCCCCTCCTGCACCATACCAGGCCACTTGCCCACTGGGCCAGAGTTGTGAGGGTCTGCGGGCAGGGGGACTCATCTGGGTGCCCTCTTTCATAACGGGGCACCCAGATGCTGCTCCCCTTGTAATTAAGGGGTACCTACTCATTCACTAAAGGGGTAAAGAAAATGTACACAAACAGACAACATCTGAGAAAAAAATCCTTTTTTAACAAAAACACAAACACAAGTTTTTTGTCAACGCCATTAATTAAAATAATGAAAACAAAATCCCACAATGTCAATCCGGAGACGATCAGGTCCTCCAGCAATGTGATCCGCAGCCAACGACCGATACAAAAACCCAAAACACCCAACTAAAAAAAACAATTGCAGCACTCTGCCCAATGTAATGTTTACATCAGGCAGTGGGCAGAAATGAACAAAGCCTGCTATTGGCTATTTCAAATTGAAATAGCCAATAGCAGGCTGGCTAATTCTCCGCCCCCTGCTTTCTGTTAATCAGCAGAGAAGGGGACCTCTCTCAGGTCCACTCCTCTCTAAGGCCCTATTCACACGTAGCGATTTATCACACCATTTCCACCGCGATAACGCGCATTTTTGCCGGCTAATGATATTCAATGGAGCTGTCTTTCCTCCATGTCGTGCGTCGATCGTCGCGGTCGCAAGTCGCTTCTACAGGACCCTTTTTTTGTCGGATTTTGTGCGATTTTGCTTTTTTCTAATGGAGCCCGACGAAGAAGGTTGCGCTACCGTCGCTGGATCGTCGCTGGAACATGTGTGAATGGGGCCTAAGGGTCTCCCTCTGGCACACTCCTCTGTGCAGGCAGCGGGAGGCTATTGCAATTTACAATAACCAATAGCAGAATGGTATTGTTCCCCCCCGGAAAAGCACCCTCCCAATTCCGACTGCATGTGGCCTAGTATGGTGCAGAGAAATGGGGGGTGCTCGCTCACCCCCCTTTCCTGCCCTGACAGTTTAGAGATACGCATAAATGTTGACCTTATTATTGCTCTCACTCTGGAATGCGCGCCGATACCCTACATGTGTAGCGCAATAGTCGTTTTCATATGTAGCCTCACCCGATGCATGTTTACGTCACAACGCACATGCTCGCTGGGACTTAAAAAAAAAATTTAATTATTTTTACATATAATTTAATAATATTTTTAAAACTTTTTTTTACTTTACTTTAATTGCTATCACATAGGGGTGCTTACAATCCCCATGTGATAGCATATTGTCAGTGACTGGTACTCTTTAATGTGATACTGGGGGTCCAAAAGACCCCTAGTGTGACCTCTACACTCCAAATAAGCTATTGAAGTGCAGATCGCACTTCAATAGCTTATTGCTGGGCTTCAGGAGCCAAGCAATGACAGCTATGGGACTGGAAGTGAGGCAATAAGTGTCACTCCCGGTCCCATAGTATGGGGAGGATGCGCGAGGCCCGCTAAGATGGCTGCTTAGCATGTGAGCTTGGCGCCACGGCAGCCGCAACACTCTGACTCTGGCTCTTGGTTGCTTCTTTCACACCCGCCGTCACGGGATGTAATGTCCCCAGGCTTCGGTGGCTACCTCGAGAAGTGGATCTGCCTGGGACCGGTCGAATGGAGAGCTCTATGCTCACACTGGTGAGAGGAGTCAAGTGGCTCCTCCCCCGTTCGGTGACGGTCTAAAGCTGATGGCCGCCTTTCTATACTGGGCATCTGACTGGAGGATTGGAGGTGTGAGGACGCTGGATTGCCTGCTGCTGCTGACCTGACAGTGCCTTCTTGTTCTGGATGGGGACAGAGTTACACAGTAAGATTATGCAGGATACTGCTGGCTGCTAGTGTTGGCTCCACAGTTCTATTTATACATGCTGAGGATGCAGCACACATAGACTTTTGCCAGTTGCTATGCACCTCACCCACTGAACTGCAAGTATGTAAAAACCTTAAAATTATACAAGATTCCCACTGATGTCAATATCGGGTTGAATATTCCACTGTAGTCTGAATAAACCTTGCCTAGTGAATGGCCAAGTGACGGGAGGACTATAAATGAAACACGAACTCCCTTTAGTTGCTATGCACTCCCACTTAGTTGAATTGCAAGTAGTTGAAATTCCAATGTCATACATTATCATTGCTTGGAGGATCTCTACACTCATTGAAATCAGCCTAATTGCTAATTGACAGTTCAAGTGTGTGATAGACCAGGGCTCAAAATTTCAAGTCCTGAGCTACTAGCCAGGCCTTAAGAGTTACTCGCCACCAACCCTGCCTCTGCCTTAACTCCGCCCCTAAACCCACCCTCTTAAATTATCTTATGAAATTACACAATAGACTATAAATCCCTTGGGGATAATACCAGCAATTGATCATATCGCAGATTTGGACACCTGACCTAAGAATGTTAACATAGATACGTGTTGTGATTTATTTTTGTCCTTATCATTGGGGACTATACACATACCTAAAGCATTAAATACATCTCGATGGCCTGGGGGAGACAGAGAAGGTCCAGAAAACAACCACAGAAACAAAGGCCTGAGACCCGGAATTCTAAGATGGATGACGTATCATCTCCCTCTCTTACACAGCAGAAGCAACCACAAGCTAGACAAAGTGATGTGGAAGATTCCTCCGACTCCATGCATCGGACATCAGTGAGTACAGACTCTCCTGATCAAAAATCACCTGCCTCTCTTATTGAGCGTACAATAGAGGAGATATTATCTACTCAGAGAGATTTTCCAGTGGATTATAAGCCACCATGTGCATCACATGGCGACCATATCTCAGTAGATATGGCAGACGACCATCCTCTGATTGTTAAACTGTCGGATCTCTTGGACAAGGGACTAGCTCGCACTGCCAAACAAATCATAGCGGATATAAAAGCAGATATTCAGGAATTAGGTACACGGATTGACGTTATTGAGCAAAAAGTAGATGCTACAATTGCTCGTATTAATAAAAATACCGTTAATATTCAAACTGTACAAACTCAATTAGGCTTTGACCAAAATAGATGATCTTGAAAATCGGTCTCGGAGAGGCAATTTCAGGATTAGAGGACTCCCAGAGTCAATTACCGATCTAGGTGCCACAGTTTGAGGTTTTTTAAAGGACATTCTTCCCGACATACCAGACCATAAGTTAGAACTGGATAGGGTCCACAGGGTGCTTGTTGCACCTCGCCCTTATGGCCCAGCTCGGGACATTCTTGTTAGACGGTGTTAGATTCTTGTTAGATGGTTAAAGCCCGGAATCTCTCTGACCTGCAGATTGCGTCTCACCTGATACAGATTTTTGCGGACATCTCCCCGGTCACCATACGGAAAAGGAGAATCCTGAGGCCCCTTCAAATTCTGTCTAAGCACGCCATTAAAGGAGAACTATGAGGTGGGTGCTTTTCACTCACCTCATAGTTTTAGCCGACCTGTGACAATGAGACTGTCACAGGTCAGTTCAGTAGATCGGGAGGTGAGTGAACACATACCAGCGTTCGCTCACCTCTCGATCCTGTCACGGCTCTATGCCGTGACAGGGGAGGGGCTGTATTCCCCCCCTCCCCGATCTGCCAGCGCTGACTGGCGGAACGGACGGGGGAGGCGGCGGGTACAGCTGGCTCTGCCTCTAGATAGGCAGAGCCAGCTGTCAGTCATGCAGCTGGGTGGATCCCGGCATAATTGTCGGGATCCGCTTCAGCTGTGGTGTCTCAGTATACCACAAGCTACAGCTCGCGGTATACTGAGCCTAGGGTGACGGGAGGACGCTAGTTTGTGTCCTCCCGTTACCCTAAGGAGAACTATGGGGAAAAGCCTTAACCACATAGTCCTCCTAAGTACAGATGGGCTTTTCCACTGCGTGTGCACTTCTTCTTAAAGAATGAGTCCTACTCTTTTTCTACTCTTTTAGAGGGAGAAGAGTAGTTTTAGCAATTAGGCTTGCGTATAACGGAGCCCTTACAACCAGGCAAGAGTTCACCGCAAGTCACCATGAACAGAGGAAATACAACTATTCCGTTATCGCCACTATGGGATCGACCACACCCACGTTCTTCAGCCCCTAACACCCCAACCTAACGAAAACTCAGGGGGATGAGAATAGCTGCTACACCTTGATTGACAACTACAAGTCCTTTTGGTGGACTGTTAATATTAGACATTAGGAAATAGACTAAATGATGTGTCCCTAATAAATGTTAGTTAGGGATTCTAGCTTATTTATTACTTTAGATATGAAATGAATTGTGAGTTAAAATGTTTTATATGGAAGTGGCGAGTTTAGAGGTAGTGCACATTTATCCACTTATGTTACGAGAGATTATTTAATTATTTATATGTGGTTTATGATGATACGTTTTTCAAAATCACTGTCATTTATTGTTATTAATTGATGCATAGTAATATTAATATTTAATCAATCACCCTATTTGAATTATTCACTAATTATCACATAACAATTTTTAGCACTTTTTATTTTTTTTCACTGGACTTCATCCTATTATGACCTTATACCTACAGTGGTTTCCCCTTATTGGCGGGCCTGTCCGACTGGGAGATATTGCAGTGGGTCGTGGTCTGACCCGCTGGTATGCAGAGGCATTGTGGGGTTGACTGGGGGTCCAGATATTCGTGTTGGAAGTGCACTTAAGGGGGGTGTATGGGAGGAATAAGGCAACTATGGATTAAATCACTTAGCACATTGGGACTACACTTGAATAATAAATCTCTGATAAGGGATGTACCACTTTGGGTATAATAAGAATTTGAGTAAGAATGTTTTATATAGGTAGGTGGTGATTTAAGGGTTAATCACTATTATCTTACTATATTATGATTAATTATATTTAAATGTCATTTAAGGTGTTTCACTAGTTAATTAACTGTCAGTATTTGTCATTAAGCTACTTTTATGGATATAAGTTATTCAATTAATGAGCTTATCTGGATCACTTATCAATTTGTATATATCACCTAGGAATTCAAATATTTAATAGGATTCAAGGGATCACTATTATTGCAAATATAACTAATTAGTCGCCACCGGGACTTAGTTGATTGAGGTATAGCAGCCCCTATTATTCAGCTATGTTGATCAGCTTAGAAGTGCAGATCTAAGATTATATTGAATGCAACCACTTTTTTTTTGCTTTTAGATGCTATATACCCGGGGCTGGGTTAGGCTGCCGCCGGTAGTCATAAAACAAGAAAAACCTGCGCTTCTGGATCCAAATCGGAAAAAAGAAAGAAAATCGAACAAAGCCAAAAGCTGCTGAAACTTAGGCAGTGCGCCTCAAATGAAATAATCAATTAATAGTGTAGCGCTAAAGGCTTTAAAGTGTGTAACACCAAAATATGTGTAAAGTGAAATATATCTTTATAAATTGTGTCAGTAAATCAGTGTGCTAAAACACATAAATTCAAATATATAACTGTATAGTAACTTTGCGAGTGAAACAAAAAATGAGAAAGGATTAATTAAAGAAATGCTTCTATGAGTGAAAAAAAATCAGTGAGAAACGTAAGAAAAAAGAAAAAATCCGTCTAAACATTCAAAGCAGAATTGCAATATTGTGTACAAATTGCTAAATAAACACTTGTGTGATCTTTGTGTACAAATAATCGTGGTTAATCAAAACAAATTGTGTTATTTGAACCAATAAAGATTATGTGACAAAATAAAAACAAAAAATTATAACGATCTCATGAATCTCAAAAGTGTCCTTTTTCTTTGTTTCAAAAGATGTATCCAATCGATATTCCTCTGAGCATATGTTATAAGGGTGTACACTCACCAGATTCAGAAGGCATACAAATCGTGTATAGCGCCGAAATGCCGGTAGCTGTTCACTATCCGATCATCTGGTTCGTCTTCTCCGAGATGTATGGGAAACCTGTGTCCGTCTACTGTTTTAGTTTTGAAAGGTATGCCGTTGGGCCGGTACATCCAGGTACACCCCACCGGCATACCTTTCAAAACTGCAAATGAATGAGACGTTCTTAAGTTTAATTCCTAAACCTAATAAGGATCCGGGAGAAGTAGCCAACTATAGACCTATATCCTTGATTAATAACGATTTGATATTGCTTACGAAAGGTTCTGATGGGTCGGGATCCCACGTCCTTGGGGGGACACCCACATTCGGGGTGATATGGTGAGAGGGTTCTATCAGTGCATTTTTATGGTGGGGTGCTTCCCACGGAGGGTTGGGGTGCCTTCTACCTGGGTGCCTCCAATAGAGGACGGATGGGTTGGTATACGTAATGAGGGCACTGGGAGCTGAGATAGAGGTCCCCCCCTTGGGCTCTGGGTTGTTAGTTCCCTTATGGGGTTTCTCTTGGGCCGTCCCGGCCCCTCACGGTACACCTCCAATGTTTACCCTAACGTATATCTAAGTTAAAGTTCAAATTTGGTTTGGTTTACTTTGTACTTTACAGATACCAAGGGTTTTGTACTTAATGTTTCTTTGAACTGCTAACGCAACCATACAGGAGTTCTGCAGAATTCCTATTCTGCGATCCCCCATTAGGGTTTCTCCCTGCTTCCTCGGAGGCGAGGAGATTTTTCTTTGGAATTTTCATCGATCCATAGTTGGGTCGAGCAGGTGGTTCTCTCGCATATAATAGTAAATACTGATATTGTCCTACTCACGTACCGATTACTGATCTGTCTTTTCTCTCCCGCTGTTGTTCCTTTCTTTCCCCTGCTTACCTTTGCTTTTCTCAGGTGCACAATACCCTCCTTATCAGTTGACTGCGGACCCATCCTCCCCCACGCTCCGCTCCCCTACCTTCGCGTCCTGACGAGGCCTGGAGGTCACATTGTGAGGCAGCGGAATGAGGGAGTGATCAAATTCACATCCCTAAACGTCAAGGGTCTGAACATCCCCGAAAAACGTTCCCGGCTCCTGGCGGATCTGAGAAGCATGAGGTCACAGGTAGTTTTTTTACAAGAGACATTTTAAGACACAACAGCTCCCCCGAAGCGGAACAACAAAGGACAGCAATCTTGACTCTAGCCAGTAGATCTTCAATGGCCTGCAAATACCAGGAGCAGGGGGTATAAGATACTAACATGCTGGTACAGAGTCCCTCATGTCCTGCATAAAATTGACCCCTCAATCCCGTCGCTCTCCTGGAGGTGTAATCAGGCTCCGGGCACCATGCTCCATATTTTTTGGACATGTCCTGACATACGCCCTTTCTGGACTGCGGTGAGGACGATGATTAACCAACTGGTGATTGAGCCCCTACCTGATGACCCGGGGGTGTTTCTCCTACATATGACCTCAAGCAAACTCAAACGATACAAAAAATCTCTGACAGTGCATATGTTGAACGCGGCTAGGTCTTGCATACCCTTGGTGTGGAGACAAACCAATCCCCCCACGGTACGACTCTGGCTAACCATTATGGACAACATATACCGCATGGAGGACCTAACGGCCTCTATGCGGAATGAGGAAGAACGTTTCAGATCCACCTGGATGCCATGGCTTCACTTTACACATTCTGCTGCGTATGTGGCGGAGACGGGAGAGATCCCAGTGATTCAGCGGAGCGAGGGGTGAGGCTTACGAATTCCAAGGTGGACATATGTCGGCTACGGAGTAGTGGCCGGTGCACTGCCTATTCCCCCTTTCTTTTCTCTTTCTTTTTTTTTCTAATTCACTCATTCCCTAACCTTTTCCCATTTGCTATACAGATCGGTGATGAGGCTATGAACGAGAGTATCCACTCGGGGGTGGACCGCCCCACGCTCTCTTACGCGGCCCCCCACCACATGGGGGTTAAGTCCCCGCTCAGGTGGGTGGTTGTGGGGGGTGGCTCACCCTCACATTTGTCTAGTTCTGTTTTGTTGCCAGATTGGCTTACTTAACCGACCAGGTCGGCAATTGCAATATATATGACATCATTTGGATCGAACAGGCGAATCACTTCCTGGCCCAGGTCTATTTCAAGGGGGCAGAGGTGACCGGCTTGGGCGACCTGCGAGGGTAGGAGCACAACACCTAGGCAGATGGGTCTCCTCGAAGAGGAGTAATATGTCAGATTCTTTCATAACGTTATCTGATTTGTCCCCAGTAATGTGAAGAACAATGTTGGTCTATGTGCCCCGCTTACTGTCTGACGGTTACCAATAGGATGTGTTAATGCTCATAACGCTAGAGGAATTATTATTTTGTCTTTCTATTTGGAAATGATATTTCGCCACTGTCCAATGCAATGATGTATGCACTGTAATGTGACAATAAACAAAGTATTTAAAAAAAAAAAAGAATGAATGGCAGCACATTGCAGAAACACATATAATGTGTGTTGCTGCAACGTAGTTGTATGAATGGGTCCTTAGGCACTTATCTTCAGCCAACATCCTTTGGTCTACGTGCTTTCTGTCAGCATGTGGTAACAGGTTGCCTGAAGATCTTCTTCTCTTCTAGCTACAGAAATGTCTGTGATGTCGGACATCACAACCCGGTCTGCTGTTTTGGAGTTCTGCTGCATACAAAACTATTCTACTTTTGCAGGAGCTTTGAACAGAACATGATGCCTTATCATCAAGTCTTCCAGATTCCCAAAGGTGGTAATGAAGAATCTTTTTATCTATTGTAAAGATGTGTTGACTACCCTCAACATCCGAGCTGTCCCTGAATTATTTCTGTAAAGTTATAAACTTTTTACAGTATACTTCTGTAGTGAGGATAGACAGTACTTTTGTATCAGACCTTTTTTTAGTCTATACCATGCTCTAGTGATGATTATAAAATGTTTCCAGGGCTTTGGTTTTTAAACCTGGTCTCAGGTAGTGATGGGCCGAACAGGCCTGAGTTCGGTTTGAATTAGAACTTTAAAACACCCAAAAAGTTCAAATTCGAACTCAATGCAAGTCAATAGGGGTAGAACTTTCAAAAACAATTGTCCCCTTTAAGAGGGCTTATATGCAAGTTATTGGCCATAGAAGGTGTATGGGGATCCGGGTACTGCCCTGGGGGACAGGAATCAATGAAAATTATTATTTTTTCAAAAATACCGTTTTTAAAGGAGCAGTGGTTTTAACATCACTTAAAGGGTAACAATAAAAAAGAAAAATTCCTTTAAATATTGTGACTGGGGGGTTCCCTTAACCTGCCTGTAAAGTGGCAAATCTGTACGATGTATAGAACCTGCTGCAGCAAAACTGACATCTCTAAAGAAATAAAAAATACTTTTTTTTTAATTTATTCTTAAATCGTGCAGTTTCCTCTCCCAAACAATACCAGACCCTTTAGGTCTGATTGGAATGTTAGGAGAGACCATTTTTAAAAAAAAAAAAAGTGTGGGGTTCCCGCTAAAAGTCATACCAGACCCTTAAGGTCTGGTAGGAATATTTAGGAGGAACCCTGTGTAAAAAAAAAAAGTGTGTGTGATTCCCCCTTAAAGTCATACCAGGCCCTTAAGGTCTGGTAAGAATTTTAAGGAGGAATCCCACCCCAAAAATGGGGGGGAAAGCTTAGGGTCCCCCCTAAAATTCCCAACCAAACCCTTGATCCCAGATGCTGCCCCCCCTTGTGAATAAGTAAGGGGTACCCCTACCCATTCACTAAAGGGTTAAATAAAATTGTAAATAAAAAGTCCAGACTTTTGAAAAAATCCTTTATTTGGAAAAAAAACAAAAGACATGTTTTTGACAAGTCTTTTATTGAAAAAAATAAATGTATCCACCGATGTAATCCAGGATCAATCACGACATCCAGCGTTGTCCACGAGGACGACGACTCGACAAAAGAAAACAACAAAACTTGCGATAATGGCGCATAACGGCATTTTGACAAATGCTGATAACATATAAACATTTGGGCGGAGATAGCAGTGACAACTAGCTCCACCCAACTGTTTACAGTTGTGACAGGTGAGTCATGATTGGGCAGAGTCATCATGACTTTGCCCAATCATGGCTTCACAGTTCTCTGTGCCCTGATTGGGCAAAGTCTTGCACCTGACCTGTGGTCAGGTGCAAGCCTTTAGCCAATTAGGGCTTCACAAGGTGCATTGCCTTGTGGGGCGTTCAGTGGTCGAACAGACCGCCGAACACTCTTATAGTTTGTGTGTTCGGCGAACACACGAACTAGCGATGTTCGAGTCGAACTCAAACATCGAGCCCAACCCTAGTCTCAGGTACATGGTAGTTGACATTATCAGCAAGTTCTTTAAAAATTTACAAATCTGTAAGAATGTACTTCCTGAGGCTCAATGTGGGGACAAGAAATATCGCTGTCACATTGGCATATTCAGTTTATATTGTCTTATTGCTTGCTGTTTTTGCAGAATAAGATGTAGACACAGATAAGGTTCAGATAACCCTGGATACTGTAAATTCCCTTGCTGGAGAAAAGTTAATCTTTTTAAATGTGGTTATTGGCATCTATGCACTGGGTTAGTTCAGAAACAGGGTCAATACCATTACTTTGTCTATCCGATAGAAAGACAGCCTCTCACTCCTTTGGTCGATACAAACCTGCCGTACATATGATTGCACACTCTTGGTGAGGACAAGCCACACAGGGAACTCCTTAGGTATTCCTTAGGTAGATTGCTGGCATCTTCTTAAAGATACTGCAACAGCAATACCTCCAAGCTAACAGAAACGCAATTATTCTTTACTCTGGTTCTTGTATGATACTGCAATCTCAAGTAACATTTTCCGGACAAATGATAGGGGTCCTTTGGATCACGGACCGGCTACTTAAGCAAATTGGGTTCCTATGGAAAGTGAATTTCCTCTTCCTAGCACAATTAATATCAGAGCAAATCAACCATACTAGCTGTGAGCTCTGACAATCTTCTCACCCCTTGCAAATGATCTGAGAATTTAAACATGACCTATCTTTTTCCATGTAGGGTTTTTGTTTGCATGAATATGAACAAAAAGAACAATTTAAACTATGTGCTAGATAGGACATATAATGGCTTGTGTTATATGGATTCTTGCTACATTTCTGTTTAAAACCTGTGGCTTGATATCTGCTGTTATTAAGTAATGCAGCAATTAGTAAAATTTGCATGCTCCTAAAACACAATGTTGACTTATTATGCCTAATAATGCCTAATAGAGGGACATAATTATGCAGACTAGTTCTACAATGGCGGTTTTTAGTGAATTAGACATAATTGGGTCAGCCTACTTTCTTGCTTTTCATCCAATACAAATAATATTTTAACTTGAAGGGAAGTAAAGTTTTATTTCTCATCTCCCAGAATTAACCTATTTTCTGTCAAAGAGGATAATCATGTGCTGTGCTATATTTATAACAGAGTAAAGTATAGTTCTGTTTGTACTTCACATGGAAATGTTGTTCTTTTTTTCAGTTATTTTGTTTTATCTATACAATTAGAGGAAATTATAGCAAAAGAACATACTAATTATATGAACACATCTTCGGGCATACAATTATTAATTATATGATTAAGAATTCCGGATTGGTCAGTTTCACTATTTTTAATGAAGAAGAGCATATTCCCTTATGAGGAGTTTAAAGGAGAACTATGGGGTCAGTGTTTTCCCCCATATTTCTCCTTAGGGTAACGGGAGGACACAAACTAGCGTCCTCCCGTTACCCTAAGCTCAGTATACCGCCATATACTGAGACGCGGTATACCGAGACGCTGCAGCCGGAGCGGATCCCGACATCGATGTCGAGATCCACCCAGCTGCGTGAGTGACAGCTGGCTCTGCCTTTCTAGAGGCAGAGCCAGCTGTACCCGCCCCCTCCCCCGTCCGTTCCGCCAGTCAGCGCTGGCGGATCGGAGCGGGGAGGGGGGAATCCAGCCCCTCCCCCCGTCACGGCAGAGAGCCGTGACAGGATCGAGAGGTGAGCGAACGACAGTATCTGTTCGCTCACCTCCCGATCTACTAAGCCGACCTGTGACAGTCTCATTGTCACAGGTCGGCTAGAACTATGAGGTGAGTGGAAATCACTCATCTCATAGTTCTCCTTTAAGTAGCGCATGCAGGGATTCTTTGTGAATGAACAGCTTTTTTTAAATCCAAACGTTTTTATTGAGTGGTCACAAAACAAGTAACACAAGTGATAAGTGTCATCTGATACAGAATCAAATAATACAATGAACACATAAAGCAGATCCATGAGAGTTCCACACTCTTCCTCTGGATGGTAAACAAGGATAACATAAAAACAGATGGTCTGGAACCTCCCAGGTAGGTTAGCATGAGTAGATGGTAAACATCTGCGTCTGATGCCAAAGGAGGGGGATACAGGCCCGGGCGGCATTGAGGAGATGTCACGTAAGGGATTTTTTGTATGTAGCCCGAGGCATGGAGGTCAGGTGCAGAAGATAACTCGCAGGAGAATAGTGCGGACCACCCACCACCAACTTATCCACAGTGTCACGGACCGACTCCCAGAAGGAGCGTACCCCAGGGCAGAACCAAAAAATGTGAAAGATTGTGCCCTCTTCATCTCCAACACAGAGAATAAGAAGGGCCTCATCCTGTGCAGCACACTGGGGACCCTGTACCATCTTGATAAAACGTTATAACCCTGCTCCTGGAATGATTTTGCCATTTCAAGATTTATGTGCAAAATATAACACAGTCTCCCTCTGGGACTCAGTCCACAACATCTCAAAGTCAGATTTCCATTTACCCAAAAAGGAGGGAGCATAGTCCCGAGTCGGCACGGATAGCCATTTATACATGGTGGAAAGTGAATGTCAGGCTTGGGCATCACTCCTACAGAGCGATTCAAAGTCCGTAAGAGGCCGGTCTAAAGCCTCCGGATTGGGTATAGACAAAAGGAAATGCCAGAGCTGGTATCTACTCCACGTATCCATCAAGGGGCTAGCCAGATTTCTGATCGATCGCTGGTCAAGCCTTCGTCCCGTAGATCGGAAGTACATCACTTTGAATTTAACGGATCTCCGCAACCTGAGGAAGTTAGCATCTGTCAAGTCCGGACCGAAGTCAGGGTCCCCCAATAGCGGTGTAAGTGGGGATGGGAAGGGGGAGAGGATCGAGGATTTAAAAACCGACCGCACTACCCTTAACGTGGCCCCAATGGTGGGGTGCAAGGAGATTTCTGGAGGAAGGCCATGGCAGGCCTGACAAAGGGCGAGGGCAGACATCAGTCTCCATTGTCACCCATTGTTTCTTGTTGCCCCCCGTACACCAGTCCACCACCCTATGCAGATGTACCACCCTATAATAAAGATTAATATTTGGCAGGCTCTCTCTTTAGGCATAGTCAGGGTCCGGAAACTGATCCACGCGGAACACTGCGCCCAGATGTAGGATAGGAATAGGCGAGGAAGATGACTGAAGAAACTCCAAGGCAGTGAGATTGGGAGGGCCTGGAGTAAGTACAAAATCTTAGGCAAAATCGACATCTTAATGACGTTGCATCTGCCAAACCAGGTCACAGAGAGTTCCCTTAATCCCTCCAGGTCTTTCCGAACCATTTGCAGAAGGGGGGCAAAATTGGCCAGGTAGATGCCTGTAGGATCAGGGGTGATGTTGGCACCCAGGTAGTGGATATGTCGAGCAGCCCAGGCGAAAGGAAATGCCCGCTTAAGCTCATTCACCTCATCCTTGGGTATGGATATCGCCATAGCTGCCGACTGAGAAGTTGATTTTAAAGTTATACCAACAAGGATTAGATGGGGCTTTCAAGATGAATGCTGGGGAATACAAGGGACTCAATCCCAAAAATATGTCAAATGAATCATATAGATAGTAAAATTCACTTTTACTACAATCGATTAATAATCTACATATAAATAAATAAATAAACAACAGCATATCCATTCATCTAAGTTAAAACAATGGTAGATGTATATAACATATAAAACCTCCCTGGAGCTCTTACAGAAACATGATAATCAATTCATACACTTGTCATCAATTTCTTTATATTCATGTCTTTATACATAATTTCATATAAATAATAATTCAGCCATGATTCTGTGCTTTGTCCAGCCTTCTACGTGTTTCGCCATAGCTTCATCAGAAGATTATGGCGGTAGCCATCTTTAAAATTGTCTTGTTGGTGAGTAGATACACATCTGCAGGGAGTTTCTCTGCACAACCAGGAAACAATAACAACAGGGGGAGTAAAGGAACGGTAGGAGATCCATGTGCCTGTCCTTACGTACCTTCTAATTGTATTGAGACCCCTTAAACATCCAGAGCCGATCTCCTTTACCTGAGCTGTCCAGCCATCCCCCCCACATCTTGCTGAGTTCCCGCTGCACAACACTCATAGGAAAAACACCAAGTCCTCCACAAAAGGGAGCATCCCTGACGAGCACTGTTCGAGATCTGGAAGAAACTGGATAGGGCCTCTTTAACCTTCACCGCCGCTGTGGGGAGCTGGAGCAAGGCCGAAATCCACCATGACATGTTGTGACCGAGGCCCACGTGTCAAGGTGGAGAGCAAGAAGGTCCAGTTGACCCGGTCAAACGCCTTCTCCGCATCTGTGGACAGCAACAAGAAAGATTGGGCGCGTGACTGGGCCGAGTGTATGGCATTTAAGACCTTTGTGGTGTTGTCCCTCGCCTCCCTAGTGGGGACAAAGTCCACCTGGTCCGACTGGATCAGGTGTGAGATGAAGGGAAGTAGGCGGTTAGCTTTAGATCCGAGTTCAACAGGGAAATAGGGCAATAACTCGCTTATTGGGTGGGGTCCTTATTTTCCTTCGGGATTACCGTTATGTGGGCCCTGAGGGAATGAGGTGCCAGAGGAGAACCCTGGATAAGGGCATTGAAGGTACGCAAAAATTGAGGGGTCAGGATGGAAGAGAAGTCTCTGTAGTAAGGTTGGGTCAAGCCATCTGGACCCAGGGCCTTCATAGGCTTGGATTGTTTCAAAGGCAATTCCAGTTCCGCTGATGTAATAGGAGACTCCAGGCACTCCCACTCCATCGGAGACAGGATAGGCATGCCAACCTGGCCAGGTATGATCTAGTAGCCGCGTTCGCAACTGAACCAGTGCCTGAGGGGACATCCCCATGCAGGTTATAGAGATGATGATAAAAGGAGCGGAACTTCCTGGCCATATCCTCAGATAGAACATGTCGAGTCCCCAATGGGGAGATAATAGAGGAGATAAAAGGTTTATTATTGAGGATGTGGAGTGCCCTGGCAAGCATCCTACCCGGCTTATTGGAATACTCATAAAAAGCCAGTCGACCGCTGAAAAGATATTGTTTGGTACGGGTGAACAAAAGATCAACAGGTCTACTTGCGTTGAGTGGGCCAGAGATTGTTTATGGGCCTCCTCTAACTGGTGCAGCTGGGTAAAGAGCTGGGAGATCTGTTTTGCCCTCTCCCTCCCTCTTGCAGTGGCGGATCCAGGGGGGGGGGCAAAGGGGCAATTGCCCCCCCCCCCGAGATAGAGCCGCTCCCATCCGCGGTACTGTACCAGTGACAGGAGTACATCCCGGCACATGGCCGGGACATACACCGCTCAAGCTGTCACAGAGTTAACTGCAGTTAAGTGTAAAAAAAACGGCACAGTACAAGCAATATGCCGTTTTTTTACACTGAAAGGCAGGTAACTCTGTGACAGCTTGACAGCTGTATGTCCCGGCCGTGTGCGAGGATCAGAGGCAGGGCTTGAAAAATCCCGAAGAGCCGGGATTAATTACAACGGCCGACTGGGAGCTTTACATTCAAGCTATCGGGCATCTCTAGAGGCGCCCGATCGCTTGTATTAGCAGCCGCTGTCAGTGCCGCCACGACTCTGTGACAGGAGATCAAAGGGAGCTCAGTATACGGTCTCCATTTGATCTTCTCTCAGTCCCTGAATGCAGGAAGTGATGTATATTACATCACTTCCTGCATTCAGTGTCACTCTCCAGCTACAGAACCTTATGAAGCCGATCTCTGCTTCTTCAGCTTCTCTGGGGGTTCCTAGGTGACATTAGGGGTCTTGGAGACCCCTGATGTCTCCATAAAGAGGACCTGTCATGTAAATTGGCTATCACATAGGGGGCTTCTTAGCCCCCGCATGTAATAGCAATAAAGTTGTGTGTAAAAAAAAAAAAAGTAATACAAAAATGAAAGTTTAAAAAAAATAAAGCAGAAAAAAAAAATGTTTTATAACAGAACGTAGGGAAACTTTTTTTTTTTTTTTACATCTACGGTACTTTTTTCATATAGTAAAAAAAATAACCCCCTTCAGCCGTGGTGATTATATACCTCCAAAAGAAAGCTCTATCTGTCCCCAAAAAATGTTAACATAAATTGCAAGGCTATAGTCCAGTCATGCTGACTGGTGACAGTGAGAGAGGAAAGGGGTGGCACAGTAGCAGTGGAAGGGCTTATTTTCTGGCAGTGCCCCTCCCGAGACTAGGCTCTGGATCCGCCCCTGCCCTCTTGAGCCTGGCACCGTGTCTAATAAATATCCCCCGAACAAAACATTTATGGGCTTCCCATTCCACACAGGGAGTTGAGGCTGTGCCTCGATTGATGGAAAAGAAGGAGCACAATTCCAGAGAGATCTCTGCACTGATTGAGGGGTCCTTAATTAGGGACTCGTTAAGTCTCCAGGAGTCCGGGAGTGACTGGCTGATGCTGGGGGAAGAAGGGCCATTTTCAGATGGATCGGGGAATGGTCATAACAAGATACTCCCTATGGAGGATGACACAACCTGCAACAGATCTTTATGATGGACAAATAAGTAATCGATTCTAGTATATGACTGATGAATCTGGGAATAATAAGGTGTAGTCCCAGTCCAAGGGGCAGAGAAAACGTCAGGTATCTACCAGGCGCAGATGTTGGAGTGACTTCTTCAGCTTACGTACGAGGCGGGGATAACCTTGCTAAGGAACAGATGTTGGTTAGCGTTCGGAAGGTAAACATTGGCCAGCCGTGACTTCTCATATCTTCCCTTTCAGAAAAAGGTAGCGGCCCTCCTTATCCGCCTGCTTATCAATCAGGAGCCAGGGGGTCGATCTGGACAACAGAATGCTAACTCCCTTGGACTTCAAAACGGATGATTGGGAGTGGTACACTACTGGGTAATCCCTATTGAATAATTTAGGTATCTTAAGGACACCTGTAATGAGTCTCCTGGAGATAAGTGATGTGGGTCTCCTGAACTCAGTCAGCAACCGGGATCTTCGCTCAGGGATATTGAGTCCATGGACATTATGGGATATGAACCGGAGGGCATCCATAGATGACCCTGCAAGGAGCCCGTGGCACCGGGTAGGAAGGGTATGAGCAGGAGAGGAGTAAGAGAAGCTAAAGAAAAAAAACAGGGGGGAGGGAGGAACAGAAGGGTTAGGATAAACAGAAGAAATGGAAGAAGAGCACAAGGGGAATGAGAAAGCAACAGAGTATTTTGCAGCAGACCTAACGGTCGTATTTAAATTAAGATTAACTACCTCAACACCCTACATGGGTGAGAAGTTAAATTATGGAGTCTTCAAAGAAGACCTTAGAGATGAGATAGTGAGTCCAAATCGATAAAAGAATAGGTGCTTTATTCTTGCACTGCAGTGGGAAAATACGACAATGACTCGGCTTAATGTAAGCTGAATCTAAGAGGAAGTATTTCTGGTAAAAACACATCAAACATAACAATTTATAGTCATGAATATGCATAAGATATAGGCATATTCTGGGCGTATTCTGGGCGTGATCGTATAGTTTGTCCAATCAGATTCATATCTTTATTATCAGTCTGTAAGCAGTTAAATGGGTGGTGACATCATGTGACTAGTGAATTGAGGAACTTCCAGAAGCCCATCCCATCAATATTCAGTTAAGACCAGTTCTGACCACAAAGGTCTATTTCTTGCTCCATGACAGGAAAAGGGTGGCCAACTGTCATCTGGTTGTCCATATACTATGTCACAGGCTCTGAACTTCTGTTTCCATGGCAACAGCTGCGAAAGAAAGATTTGCAAGTGTATTTTATCAGTCTTAAAGCAGCATTCAAGCAATATAGAAATACAAGAAAGAGAGACCCCCGTATATTTACTCACGGGTGAGGTACAACCTATGTGGCGGTGGCACGTGTGAGGACAATGGTAGGCAAAGAAAAAAACCTGCACCCTGTCCAAGATCAGCTCGGCGTCCGAGGGCTTATCCAGGTATTGGTTCAGGATCGCGATCACCGTCGAGGCTAGGTCACCCCCACAGTTGCCTCCGGAATGCCTTTGAGGTGTGGGTTGTTGCGTCTATTACAATTCTCTCCGTCATCTATGAGCTACATAGAGATAAGTTAATCTTACTTTGGGCAGCTTTCATGGCGTCCAGTCACTTCACCCTGCCATCCAGCACCGACACCTGGGTCTTAATCTCTTGGACCTCCTGGCAGAGCGCTGTCACGATCCTCGCCGCCACATCATCCAAGTCCTGTTTGGCAGAAAGGCGGGGAAGGCAGGCCACCAGTCTCCCTCTCCAGACGGGTTCATGCCGAGGCTCCCGCTCCGTTCCCTGTACCTGGAGTTGAATCCACTGGTGGGATGACCGGGGTGGATATCGGGGTCCTCGGCGGGTTAGTGTCTTGTACAGGAGGGGCTTCAGGCTGTGAAAGGGCATCACGCTGCTTTTTACTCGGAGTAGGCCCTGGCGTCCAGGAGCATAAAGGCGCCATGTTGGATGAGTAGGCCGCGGCCCGCAATCAAGTCTCCAGCGGGTAAAAGCTGTGGAGATCTGCCTGTCGGTGCTTATCTGCAAGCCCGTGTTCCCTTCTCTGTAGGCATGTAAACTGAAATAGTTCGAGAGCGCCAAGTCTGTCACCAAAGCCTGAGTGGCACAGAGCTCCTTCAACACACGTTTTCACCTGGCCGTGCTTAGGATACGCCCCAATGAACAGCTTTCTAGCATTCTCACAGACTCTCATGCAAAGTTGCAAAATATTTGGTTGCCTTGGATCTCTTTGACCCTCCCAGAGTTGCGCCAATGACATCTTCCTTACCTGGAAGGTTTGACTGTCCTTTTACCATAAGTGGGACTGCTGCCCCGCTCTACTCTTTTCTGCTTCTCCCCTCTCTACTATGGCTTTATCTTTCTCTCTTTACTTGTCTTCTTACTCCTACCTTTCTCTATCCACGTCCTCCTATGAGCTCTGTATTTTTATTTTCCCAGCAAAATTTGTATTTTTCTTCTTATTTACCTTTTTTCTCCTTTAATGCTCTTTCATACGAGTGTCTTATTTCCTCTTCTTGATACCCGAGCCTAGCTGAGGGCTCTACTAGTCCTCTTTGCTGGACTAGCGGAAATGCTCTCACTGGTTTGTCTAAGCATAATCTTGCACTCTGCGTATATAATTTTCATATATAATAATACCTTCCTGTGAAATGTTTTGCAATTTCTCTTACTGTTACACTCCCTGTTGAGTGTTCTGCACCTTGTATCTTGTTTTTTTTTTTTTTTTAAAGTCAGGGGAGTGACATCAATAATTTTATAGATAGTAAGAAAAGATATGTATAGCCAATTTTTTTCTTTTGGATAAATTAGAAAGGGTTAAAACCCTCCAGTTTATTTGTTGCTGCCTGTGTCCCATTGGGAGATTTCTCTTCACTTTCTGTCCCAAAAATACAAAAGAAATTGAGGGAAAATCTGTAGGAGTTGAGAGGAATTCCTCTCTTAGACAGCTGTCGCCAGAACAGGTTTCTTCATTGAAAGACTTACCAACTATTCCTGTTTTGGTAAAATTTTGGATTTTCCACTTTTCCATCAAGATATGTCTGTTACAATGGTCATCAGGAAAAAGGATGGGCTGTATGTTCAAAATGAACATGAGTTCGACTTGAACATTGCTAGTTCAAGTGTTCACCGAACGCAAGAACTTTGTGGGATGTTCGCGGTCTGTTCAACTGTGCAACATCCCACAAGTCAATGACCACAGGTCAGGTGCAAGACTTTGCCCAATCATGGCTCATAACTAAGTCCCAGCAGCACACTATATAAAAGGTGCCCATACACTGCACGATTATTGTACGAAAAGTACCGCTCGACGATTGGAAAGTCGCACGATAAGCGATCGACGCACCCAACTTGTTGCGACACTGGTCGATCCGATAATCGTACGACCGTTCAAATAATCGTACGATTTTGATCGACCGACGGTAGTGATCGTTTGACCCCTGAACACTGGAAGTCATCGTTAAAAGGCAGTAATCCAGAGCATTCTTCCTCTTCCCAGACTTGGTGAAAAGCAAAGGATGGCTGAAGATATGAATAGCAAGGCTTTTGTGATTGTTGGTCTCTCTCTCATTCAAGCTCGGCAGCAACGCAGGTCATCGCGTCGAAGACTGTGGACCAAGAATTGGTTGCAGAAACGTGACATTTATTCGCACGTTGCTTTGCTGCAGGAATTAAGGGAAAACAATCCTGATGACTTCAGGAATTATCTCCGGATGTCAGATGCAGCATTCAACCACCTACTGGCTCTGGTGTCCCCCCACATAGAGAAGGTTGATACAGTGCGCCGTAAGGCAATTCCCCCTGACCAGCGGCTCATAGCAACACTGAGATTTCTCGCTACTGGTCGAAGCTTGGAGCACCTGAAGTTCACAGGAATCTCGGCACAGGCACTTGGGCGCATCATCCGAGTGTTGCGTGATGAGTATTTCAAGGTAAATGTTGTTTTGAGAAATATGCTTTGAGTTGTTCCACAACACATGTTTATTCTTTGCACATGCTAATAATACATCAGGCATGCAGTTAACCACAGCTCATGCCATTACAGAGTTGTGTATGATTTGTCCTGGGGCCACCCCTGTGTGTCCTGCTGCGCAGATGTCCCAACCCCCCCCAAACCTTTGTTCCTGCATCTGGGTGTTGGGATACTGTTGGACTTGGCCATGGGCCATGAGATAGTGAGTCCCCGGATGCTCCCTGTGTGGCTGTTGCTGATGCAAGTAGTGTTGCATGTAAAATGGGGATATATGCTGGTGTGTGAATCTGGGTAGTGGATCATGCGTCTGTGTTCCCACATCATGCATAAGCACACGTGTGTCCCCACGTGCACTGTTGCGCGACCCCCTGTTAAGGTCATTATGAGTCAGCAACCCATTTTCCCCGTCGTGCATGATGTCAAGTACAATCTTTTGTGCTAACTGTTGTTGGTGATGATCCATGGTGTGCATCTTCAGTGCTGCAACCTGGAAGAACAGGTTACTCTGATCTGGCACTTTCTCCAGGGCCGCAGATGCCTTGGTGATGAACTTCTCTATTGCCCGGTCGGTAGCTGGCCTCTTGTGTGGCCTCCTGGGAGGTAGTGGGGCAGTAGAGGGTCCTGGTAAACTCTCCTGTGTGCATACACTGCATACAGTGCATAGAAAGTACACAGAATGTCAGCATAACGCATGTTTTCTAAAGTGTCACATATCTAATTACATTTCACTCTGTTCCCCACAGATGCAGCTGAATGGCAGCGGATTGGCAAGCAATTCAACGATCTGTGGAATTTCCCCAACTGCGGAGGTGCCATCGATGGGAAACACGTCCGCATCACACGTCCTGCAAACTCGGGTTCATTATATTTTAACTACAAATGGTACTTTAGCATTATCCTACTGGCAGTGGTTAATGCTACTTATGAATTCCTGTATGTGGACATTGGCAGAAATGGAAGACACTCCGATGGCGGTGTGATTGAGCGGAGTGATTTTAACATGCGGCTACAGAATGGTACCCTGAACCTACCAAACAATGAGGAAACCGTAGATGGCATGAATTTTGTCTTTGTCGCTGATGAAGCTTTTGCCCTTGGAGATCACCTACTCAAGCCCTTCCCCATGCGCGGTCTGACAACACAGCAGTGCATATATAACTATCGCTTATCCCATGCACGCAGAGTGGTGGAGAATGCGTTTGGGATAATGGTGAACCGATTCCGCATTCTACACACTCCCATCAACATGGGTCTACACAAAGTTGATATATTTATTGGTTTACTGCTGCTGTACCCTTCATAATTAGCTACGGCGTCAGGGCAACTCCTACATACCCACACACATCTTAGACCAGGAGGATGTTGTGAGTGGCATCATACAGCCAGGGGAGTGGAGTCATGATGTGGTAGCCCTTGATGGTTTGGGACCCATGCATGCACGTTTGCCAACCACGTCTGCACGGCAGAACAGGGTAAAATACTTACGGTATTTCAATGGCCCTGGTGCAGTGGAATGGCAGGGGCGCATGTAGTTTGCACCTGTGTTCCCAATGACTTCCTAAAAAGGTCAAGTGTTGATTAAATGCATGTCTTATTTTGCTGTGAAAAATATTGAATTATGCATTATTGCTTGTGTTAAATAAACGTTATGATTTTGATCTTTCAATCTGTGTGTTCTACATACATATGGCGGGTTACACAATCATTATTACTCCTAAGCTCACATGCTCATTACATAATGTATTACCTGTGTGTTCTCCACAATTTCCGTGGAAGGTTCTTCGCTATCGGACGCAGCACTCTCTTCGTGAGTAGGTGGTGTTTGCAGGCTGCTGACAGATGGCCGTGGTTCTTCATCATCATCCAGGAGGAGGACGGCGTAGGGTGACCGTGCAGGGGGGGAGACCCCATACACGCGATCCGCCGGCTCTACAGCCAGCGGATTGCTTGTATGGTAACAGGCATCGCTGCCTGTTTTTAAATAACGGCCATTTCACATCTAAAGACGCCCGCTCAGATCTAGAGAGCTCCCGGACATCCGTTTTTTTTACTACGGCCGGCCCGGAGGCAGTTAAAAACTTTCATTGATTCCTGTCCACTAGTGCAGCACCCGGACCCCCATGCCTTTTTTAGGGCCAATCACTTGCATATAAAACCTCTTAAAGGGGACAATCGTTTCTGAAAGTTCTACCCCATTGAATTGCATTGAGTTTGAGTTCGATTTCGAACTTTTCGGACGTTCAAATGTTCGAATACGAACTGAACTCGGGCTTGTTCGGCCCATCACTAATCAAGAATAATAGAGAGAACTAATCTCTCCAACAGGGACACAGATGGCAATAAAATTGAACAAGGATTATAGATCTTGTATGCTCTATTGTAAATGATTTACAAAATGAAGGGAGACTGTAGCTTTACAATACAATGCAAGACAAAAGGTTAGGAAGCCCCTGCTCGAGCTTAAAATCTAAAAGGGAGGTGCAACTGACACAAAAGGTAGTGACTGTAGGGGCATGAGTTGATGGCGAGAGCAGGGCTGTAGCTACCACGGGGCGAGTGAGGCACTCGCCTCAGGCGCAGCTGAGAGGGGGGCGTAGGCAGGGCTGGCCTGGCTGTGCCTCCTTGCCCCTGTTGCCATAGCGGGTACAGGGCGCCATTGTCAACAGGGGCACCAGGCAACCAATACAGCCACAGGTCAGCAGGGAGAAGAGGAGCGGAACAGGCTCCAGCTTCTCCTCGGATCCCCACTGCTCTTCCCTGCCAGTATGGGCAGAGGAATCTGTGTCCTCAGTCTCTTTTTCTATTTCAAAAGGGAAATGTCAGGGGACTGTTTAGACCCCTGATATTTCCCCCGAAGCCCACCAACAGTAAAAAATAATAATAATAATAATAATAAATAAAATTAAAAAAACGCGCACACACACTCACACACATATTACTAGACATGTGCAAAGACATAAAATTTGTTTCAGACTAAATAAATGGAAACTAAAAATGTTTTCATTAGTTTCGTCAAACAAAACAAATTTTTATGCTATTTTGGATTTGGCCACAATCACATTCTGCACATGCGCACCGCCATCCATAGAGCGGGATGCATGACGCCGTGCGTGTGTGGTGTCGGGTTACATAACATGTCTGTTGGGGGGCACAATTTTCTGTTCTTACCTCGGGCGCCAAAGGAGCTAGCTACGGCTCTGGGCAACAGTAAAACTTCAGTCATTAGGTAAAGGCAGTGTAGGCTTCCCTGAATAGAAGAGTATTTAGGGATTGACTAAAGCTGGAAAGAATAGGAGATAGCCAAAGAGATTGGGGTAGGGAGTTTCATAGGACATCTTGGAGGCGAGCATAGGAGGAGGTGATGAGGGAGCTAAAGAGCAGGAAGAATGGATGGCTTTGTATGATGATGTTAGTTTTTTTAATTTTAATCCCTGGACGAGGGGAAGCCAATGAAGTGGTTGGCCAAGAGCGGTGGCGGACATTGTGCGGTTGATAAGGTGAGTGAGTCTGGCAGCAGCATTTATAATAGATGAAGGGAGGACAGTCTGTATACAGGTTGACCACGGAGGAAGGATAGTCAAGGAGAGAGATAACAAGGGGGATGCAAAAGGTAAATACAAGAAACAAAAGGAAGATATGAGGAATACTAGCAATGACAGGGCTAAACCACATACACTCAACAAAAGCCAAGATTAGTATATAGTGGACCACAATTTCAAAAAATGTGTACTAGATTATAATTTGGGGACAAAAGAAGAAGCCACAGGAAAACAGTGGCCACATGCAGATTAGCCAAAATGTAAAATTAAATGTTGTCAAAGAAAAACAAAAAAGGGGAGTAAGATATATATATTTCTCCTCAAAAAAGCCTAAAAGCAAAATAAGGACATATGCTACTCTGATTTGACAGCTGTGACTATACTAACATCTCCACAAATGATAGCGGCAGAATGACAATGGTTCAAAATAATAGAAAGGTTGATATGCTTAATCTTTTGTGGCATGTTGTCCAGGTTCTGGTCTGCTGCATGTATTTGCTGCACCAGTGGTGGGAGCATGTGAGCCACATGTGAGTCTCACCATCACTGCATTTTCCTGCACCACTGAAGTAAAATATTTTCCTCCTACTGCCTCCAGCAGTAGTCCTTCCACATCTGGCCCCTGCAGTCTGGACCAAATAGAGGCCAGGAGCCACAGGAGGCGAATAAGCAAGAGAGTTGGCAGCAGAAGCTGGCGAGAGGCCATTTTTCAAAAGAAATGTGACAGGAAATATGTAGTTTGCTGTGCTTATATTTACTTCATGGCTAATTAAAAAGTTCACCCAAAGATATGCCTATACAGGAAAAATAGCTGCTGTTATACTTTTCAGCTTTGTTGGACATTTGACATGCCAAGATTTGATTTAACCAGATTCAACAAGCAAATGTAGCATAAAACATAAAGAGCAAATGCTGACAGAAAATGCTGGGCAAATCCCACTGAATTTCATTTGGCAAATTTATTTTTCATTGGGTGAATTAGTATTTAGATGTGTGATTCGTTTCTGAAAAATTCATCTTTCTGGAAGCCTTTTCATTATTCTGAGATTCGGATGTATCCGAATTTCCGAATAACAGAAATGACGAATGAAAACGAATCCGACTTTCCGAAAACTAAAATTTTGGACCAAAATTCATTAGCGGTAGTCTGTACGAATTTTCGTTTGTGGACGAATTTTCGTTGCAGCAAAATGAAATAAAAAATAAAAAAATGATTGTTATTTTTTTTTACAGTCTGCAGGACAGAAAAAAAAAAAAGTGTGTGGTTCCCCCCCAATTGATACCAGACCCTTTAGGCCTGGTAGGAATGTTAAAACAAAAAAAAAGCTGCGTGGGGTTCCACACCAAAATCCATACCAGGCCCTTAAGGTCTGGTAAGAATTTTAAGGGGGAACCCCAGCCCCCCAAAAAGGGGGGAACAACGTGGGGTCCACCCTAACATTCTTACCAGACCCTTGATCCGACCACAGGCCCGGCGGGGCAGGAAAGTGGGGGGACGCCGATCAAGCACCCCCCCTGCCCCTTACCAGGCCACGTGCCCTCGGCATTGGGAGGGTGCCCTCATGCCGATAGGGACAAGGGCCTCTTCCCCACAACCCTGTCCCGGTGGTTGTGGGGGTCTGCGGCCAGGGGGGCTTATTTCCATTGGGGTACCCCTTTAATTAAGGGGGCACCCAGATGCCGCCACCCCTTGTGAATGAGTAAGGGGTACTAGTACCCCTACTCATTCACTAAAGGGTTAAAATTCAAAGTAAATAAACAAACCACACTTTTAGAAAAAATCCTTTAATTGAAAAGTCAATTTTTGACTATTCCTTTAATTAAAAAAAAGAAAATGGCTCCATAGATGTAATCCAGCGTCAATCACAATGCACGACGCCCACCGAAATAAAAGAAAGTACCGCCTCACGACGACCGTCCGAACCCGACGAAAACTCGCCGCAAAATGACATCTCCTGCCTGAAAGTAAACAGATGGGCTGTGAGCCATGACATCACGGGGCCTGCTCCGCCCATTTGACATTGTCAGCTGTCAAATACCACATAGCATATGCCATTCGGGTCTGTGAGCCGAGGTGTCATATTATTAGTATAGTTAAACCTTTAGTGAGTGCGTAGGGGTACAGGTAGGGGGGTGGCGGCATCTGGGAACCCCATGCACTTTTTTTTGTTTTAACTTGGGAGGTCCCTCCTAACATTCCTACCAAACTTAAGGGTCTGGTATGAATTGGTGGGGGAACCTCAAGCTTTTTTTTTTCCTCTTCTGCAAACTAAAAAAAAAAGTATTTTTTTCTCTTCTAATGTCACTTTGTGCAACAACTACTTGTCCACAAACAGACTACCGCTAATGAATTTCGTCCAAATCCGAATCACATGCGTGAGGCTTCCAAGATGGCCGCGTAAGCCCGGAGCTCCGCACCACAATGGGCTTTAGCCACCCCACTCCCATAAGCTTAAGCGTCCTGTCGGCATTCTGACTGTCGGCGTCCTGACCGAGTGTTCACCCGGCATTCGGTATTTGGACCGAACGGCAGCCGGCATCTAGGTCAGGCGGCTTGGGCAGAACGAGTGCACGGTCTAAGGCATTCAACGGCACTCAGACCGAACGGCAGCCGGCGTCCAAAACGGCAGCCGGATCTAAAGCACTCAACATTCAGCATTACCCGGGATAGCAAGCAAGCACAGTAGGCGCAGTCCTATGAACGGCCTGGCGCTATAAGCCTGAGAAGTGTCAGTGTGCAATTCAAGGCACCCGACGCAAGACACAGTCTATCACTTTGAGCACAGCGTTGATGGAATGGCTGGGAAAGGAGCAAAGAGCCGACAAAAGAAAGGCCAGCGGCAGACAGGAAACTCATCCAAAACAACGGTAGACCGCACAGATACAACAGCTAAGCAGGAGGGAAAAGGAGACAGAGAAATCAATCTTCACCTACAGCTCCTTCAGAGCAGCATTCGTCGGATCAGAGATCGCCTGAATCCACACTATCCCTGCTGGATCACACGATTGCAGGTATGAGACACTCTATGCATGATCACTCAGGCTCTGAATTGCATGAGAGCGATGAGCAAGATGTTGTTAACCTTTCACATGACTGATATAATTACTAAATTCTCTATCATGCTGGACCGCGGGCTAGCCTCTACGGCTAAGCAAATCACCACGGATCTCAGAGATGATTTGAAAGACCTGGGTGCCCACATCGAATCGATTGAAAATAAGCTAGATGCAACGATCTCTCACACTAATCAAAACACCTCCTGTATCCAAGATATGCAGAGGCAGTTGGAGGATGCCTTATCCAAAATTGATGACTTGGAAAATAGATCTAGGCGCTACAATTTTAGGATCAGAGGGGTCCCTGAATCCATTGTTGACCTAGAATCAGCTGTAAAATCGTTCCTTAAAGATCTACTCCCGGATATTACAGACACCCAATTGGAGTTGGATAGAGCACACCGTGCTTTAACATCCACGCGTTCTGAGGGGTTTTCCAAAGACGTTATTGTTAAACCGCATTTCTATCGCATCAAGGAATTAGTTATGCAAAAAGCCAGAATAGCAACGGAATTATTATTGTTGGGCCATCAAGTTCAGATTTTCGCTGATATATTGCCTACAACGATTAAAAAAAGACGCTCTCTGAAACCATTACTACTAGCCCTCGCCCATCAGGGCGTGAAGTATAGGTAGGCATTGCCGTTCCGCCTAGTATTTTCTTACAAAAATCAATCATATCACTGATCTCTCTGAAGGCGAAAAATTGATGGATCACTTGGGGATCAATATAAAGGATCAGACTTTAACTCCTGCCCATCCCCAGCAGCACCAGGGGGAACATCAACTTTCACCACTATGGGAGAAGTCAGGCAGAAGGACACCATCTAAACCCTTAGCTTAAGGTGGAACCATAGGAAATTGTCCTCCTCTAAATTTGTTATGCAAATTTCTTTAATTCCAATTTCTTTGTCTATACAGGATGTAGTTTAATATATATCAGGTTATGCATTCGCTGTCTGAAATGTTATCATAATGTCTATTTTTGGGGGTGGGATTGGCCCGTCGTAGGCGGTCGTGCGCCTAGTCTGCCCTAGATCTCGGGGATACCCACGGCCTAGACCAGACATTTGATCAACCTAGGTTGATCAAGTAGTAACCCTTAGCTTAAGGTTGAACCATAGGAAATTGTTCTCTGCTAATTTCGTTATGCAAATTTCTTTGTTTATAAGGGATGAAGATTAATATATATCAGGTTATGCATTCGCTGTCTGAAATGTTATCATAATGTCTATCTTTGGGGGTGGGATTAGGGACCCAGAAGGCCGGTACATTCTAATAAAAGGAAATATAGAGAACTACCTATTTACATTTATCTCTTATTACGCCCCGAACACATCTCAAATCCCATTCTTTTTGCTTATGATAAGTACTCTGCTCCCATATATCGAAGGCACAATAGTCTGTGCAGGAGATTCTAACATTGCATTGGATTCTAGTGTCGATAGGACAGACAAAGGGTTGACAAAGTTAAGACCACCATCAAAAGCAGGATTAGCTTTCGCCAGAATTTTGCGCACACACTCCCTAATCGATATCTGGAGAGAACAGAACCCTACAATAAGAGATTATACATACTTTTCCCATGCTCATGGTACTTACGCGAGAATTGATCACATCTTTGTTTCTTCCTCTCTTGCCCCTTTAGTGTCTTCCTCACACATTGAGATCGTGTGATCTGATCACTCGTTGGTTTTGATGTCTCTTTCGCATTTTCGAGACTCCAATAAGCCGTGTCAGTGGAGACTTAACGAATCTTTAATGAGCACACCCACGCTAAACAATGAAATATCAACAAAACTAACTTCATATTTCAATTCGAACGTTGACGTGAATGTTTCACCTATAGCAGTCTGGGCTGCTCATAAAGCCACCATTCGGGGGTCATTTATCGAACAATCCACTAGACTCAAAAAACAAACTTCGAAACAAATAACAGAACTAGAGGTAAAGCTGAAGGAGCTGACCCGATAACATAAGCAATTTCCTTGCCCTTTACTTATGCAGAGTATTGAGAACACACGTACTGACCTGAATTTAATTCTGACCACTAGAGCGGAAAAAAGCCTCCGCTGGTCGTCCAATAAATTTATTTACATAAAGATTGAATTGGTACGCTATTGGCAACCAAACTGTCCCCTAGCCTTAGCAAATTTCCAATCCCTAAAATCAGATGTAGAACGGGCACCTATACCCAGAATCCAAAAAATATACTTCAGGAGTTCCACCCTACTCCTCACTATATGAATCACAAACACAAATTACAGGGGAACGGATTACTAAATTTCTTAGTGACCACTTCATTCCCATTCTATCATCAGAACATAAACAGATCCCAGAAGCTCCCATATCACTTCTAGAAATTAAAACTGCTATAAAAAAGGCAAAATCGGCTACAGCTCCGGCCCTGATGGCTTTCCCACTAGCTATTATAAAAAGCATGTGGAAATATTGGCACCCTACATGCAAAATTTTTATAATTCTTTACGCTCAGGCGCCTTTCTTGATCTTTACTTAAATAGAGCCTTTATTAGCGTCATTCCAAAACCCAATAAAGATCCGGGAGAAGTCCTAAACTACAGACCGATCTCGCTGATTAATAACGATATTAAATTTCTGTCTAAAATCTATGCCAACAGATTAAATTCCTTGTTGGGTAATTACATAAACCAAGATCAAGTGGGCTTTATTTCAGGAAGAAAGTGCCCAGACCAAGTTAGAAGAGCTATAGATCTTATTTCATTGCTTAGTAATCCCTGGGATGGGAGCCCCACACAAAAAGGGATGTTGCTTTCTTTGCACTTGCAGAAAGCATTCGATTCGGTCTCCTGGGAATACTTGCTGCAATTACTAAAGAAGGGGGGATTTGGGCCCTATTTCCTACATATATTTCAAGTACTATACTCCACACCCTCAGCACAGATTAGATTTCAGGGATATTTGTCAGACCCCTTCTTTATTCAAAGAGGTACAAGACAGGGGTGTCCCCTTTCGCCACTATTATTCGCCATAGCGTTAGAACCTCTGGCTATACTACTTCGAGACAGCCCAGACATAAAGGGAAGCGAATCCCAATATTATGGCACACATAGAAGAATTTGCACAGATATCGGGTCTCCGGGTTAATGCTTCTAAGTCTGTGGCATTAAATATTAATCTTCCTCCTGAGCTGTGGTCGGGGCTTAAAAACTCTTTTCCATTTGAATGGTGATGTGATTTTCTTCAGTACCTTGGAGTAAAAATTACTCCTTCTTACACAAAATTATATCCAATGAATTACCCTCCACTATACAAACGTCTAAGAGAAGACATGAGGCGGTGGTCCTCCTATAAGCTTTCTTGGATGGGCCATATCCATTCAGTCAAAATTATTTTACTTCCTAAAATCCTGTACTACTTTAGAACCTTACCAATCCCGATTCATCGGGCAGAACTTCTCAAACTGCAGACCTCCATTATGAACTTTATCTGGGGCAATAAACACCCTAGAATTTCACAATCTATCCTGTTTCAATCTAGAGCCCAGGGTGGCCTAGCAGTTCCCAATCTGCTCTTTTACTACAGGGCAGCACAGTTGGCACAGCTATCCTCCGTTTATTACTGGGTAGCTGACCCAGATTGGGCTAAAATAGAAATTTGCCTTGGCCAGGGGCACTCCTATTGAAGTATTAAAATGGATGACTCCTAAGCAAAGGCCGGCGATACTAGCTCCTACCCGGTCATATTCTATGGCCCTGTGGGATCGGCTGCGAGGTATGGAAGGTATGGTCTCCCCCCATTCTCCTTTGGCACCACTGTTCAATAATGTGAATTTTCAACCAGCACTGCAGACCAAAACATTTCAATGGTGGGTTGACAAAGGCCTGTATAGAATCAGAGACCTAATTAAGAACCATAAACCAATATCCTTGGGATATTGCCAAAGCACTCTTCAGATGCCACCATCAGAAATTATCAGATTTAGGCAGATCCAGCACTTCCTACAGTCATTAAAGATACCGGAAACGGGCATTCCATTGCTGACACATTATGAAAAATGGTGTCTGGGAGTCTCTGGTCAAGGAGGAGGGATCTCCATAATCTATGCAGCTCAGCTTGGCCCTTACACTAAACTATCTTATATGACTGCTTGGGAAGCTGAACTAGGGGAAGTTCTCCCTATAGACAAATGGAAGCAGTATACCACAGATTAAAAATAGGACTGCTTAATATCTCCCTATTGTAAGCTAACTACAACGTCTTTGCTAGATGGTATCTGGTTCCAGCAAGGATAGCCACCATGTTCGCAGGGGCCAGCCCCTTATGCTTTAGAGGATGCAACCCCCAGCATCTGTTATTAAATACACCAGTCAAGGGGCTTACTAAGGCGCAGGGCAAACTATTATCCTTTTTCTTCTTAGCAGCCAAGTTATCAATAGCACGGTCTTGGAAAACCGAAAGGGTCCCATTCTCTATGGTACTATCTAAATTAAACTGGATCATGACACACGAGAAGTTATATAGCATATTACAAGATAGATATCATAACTTTCAAGCGGTATGGGACCCATGGTTGATATATCTAAGAATCCTGAATCCCCTCCACACATAGCCAGCAAATCTAGGCTAAATCCTGATCAGAATCCTGGTCCGCAGGAGTCCCCATTTTCCTACTCCCCATCCTTTTTCTTTTCTTTCTCTCTTTCCTTACCTCTATTAATAAATGAAGGTCTCCATTTTTTGAACCCGGGCGAGCGAGATAAACGAGCTTGCCAGGAGTAATTATCATATGTAAAATCAGTAAATAATAACGGTACCCTTGTCATAATTTGCCCAGTCGGTAATTTGTCATACTGGCCCCCTTAATTGGAAGTAGATGCTCATTGGTTGGAATGATATCTAGCTAATGAGTTCATAATAGCATGAACAAGTTCTAAAGGGGGGAGAGGGGACACTGTGTTGAGACTATAGACTTTTACGACATGTTACCGTGTTACATATGATATTGGAATGTAATGAACTGTTATTGTATAAGATGGAAACTAATAAAAAAAAATTGAAACAAATCCGAATCCCGAATCAAATTGACTTTCGGACCTGAATCCTGAAAAACAAAATAACTGAAATTCCGAATCAAAATGAAACGGAACTAAACAAATATTTTGCCGGTGCACATGGATATTAGTGTTCTTTTTATTGGGTGAACTCCAAATCAAATCTTTAACCTACAGTATATCAAATATATGTAGCAACCCTGCCTTCTGAAGGTGTGTGGTTTTCTCTAAGCCTGGTAGATTGATTGATTCCACCTTTTGCTGGGACGGGACCTCAGCTTACAGTGTAGGAGTTTAAACTACAAGTTATGAATATGTATTTGTCTTTAACCAGTCCCTGAGCAGGCTGACTCGGGGGTATGGCTGGGAGAGATGATAAAAATTTGGGAGCCCCTTTCCAGAACTCTTTCTCCCCTGGGGATTTTTCCCTAGGAGGAGGTCTTTGTAACTATGTTTTTACTAGGCCTGGGCATCAGCATGTGCCATGTGCTGGGGGCCATGAGGCTGAACTTATGGCTGAAGTAATTACTTTAAAAGGACCGTGACTGGTCTTACAGAGTCATAGATTTTCCTGTCTGTTCTCTGCTCAAAAATCTATTTTTGGTCGCTCTTATAGGACCCAATGCTATTGCTGTTGCTATTAGAGAAGATACTGTTCTCTATGTTTGTGCTTTCATGTATCCTACAACCCTAGAACCTTCTCTCCTGAGTTTATTCTACTGAGCAAACAAATCTTAAAAAGACCAATACAAGGGGGGCGTGGCCGACCATGGAGGAGTAAGGACGCACAGATTCGAGCTCTGCCGACCCGGGGCTGCACTTCAGTGGACTTTTTAGCTCAGGACTCACCTTATACTCTATGCCCGGTGCCCGGACCTCGCCCGAGCCTCCTTCTACATCCTGGACTCGAGACATCGCCTCCTATTTCCGCCACCGCCCGAACAAAGCCGCATCACAGGCCGGCCGCAACATGCCGCCGAAAGCCGTCCCGGCTAAGAAGGCCAAGGCTGCGCCCGCCCCCACTGCTACTCAGGGGCTCCGCTACTCCACCCGACCCTCGGGACCGAAAGCAGTAGACCCTAGGGCGTCCCCCACACTATCAGGGACACGGCCCTCCTCCCCAGTCCCCCCTGGACCCTCGGGCACCGGCATTCTCAGCAGGCCCTGACCGCGCTAAGGGAGAGCAGCCCCGCCTTCCGCCAGCAGATGGCGCTGCACTGACCGGCCACAGCGAGACACCGCAGCCCATGCTGATGGAGGCCGCAACTGAGCCCATCATATCTACTACTCGGGGGACTCGCCCCCCTGCTCGACCAGCGGAACAGAGGGCCGTGGACCCTCGGATATCCCCCACTGTATGCGAAAGGCTACCAACCTCTCTTGATGACTGTGAGCCACAGCCGCCAGCAGTGCCCATGGGTTCTGATCACACAGCTGGGGAGGTACGTGACCTGTTTACAGCCCTTAGAGCTGACTTTGATACCTGAGCCCTGAGATTAGAGAGCGCACTGAGGGGTGAGGTGAGAGAGCTTCGCCAGAGGGTGACTGCAGCGGACACTAACATCTCGACCCTATCGGACTCTGACTTCACATGACGCCCGCCTAGGGGCGCTGGAGGCTACCCAGGAATCTCACCGCTCCCAACTCCAACAGCTGCAATTGAGAGTGGAGGATGGTGAGAACCGCAGTAGACGCAATAATATTCGCCTAAGGGGGATCCCTGAGGCTACTGAAGGCCCCAATCTACACGCCACCGTCACCGCTATCCTCAACCTGGCCTTAGGGAAACCCCCAACTACCTTCATTGAACTTGACAGGGTTCACCGAGTATCCGGTGCCACCCAGGGACCCCTAAATCGTGTTAGAGATGTCCTATGCTGGGTGCACTTCTACACTATTAAAGAGGAGATCCTTCGCTCGGTTTGGAGAACGGGTCCCATAGACTTCGACGGCGCCTCCATCCAACTTCTTCCGGACCTTTCCCGCCTAACCCTGGCAATGCGCAGGATGGTGAGGCCTCTGCTAGATGTCATCCGCCAGGTGGGAGCGACCTATCTCTGGGGTCACCCTTTCAGCATTCAGATTCGTAAGGGCCCCGATTCCTTCCATCTCCGCTCCCCAGCACAGCTCCCGGAACTTCTTGACTTTGTAGAGACAGCGCCGGTACTGGTACCGGACTGGCTGGACCTGCGGGTCACGGGAGTAGAGTCCCGACCATTTGACGCCCTACCTCCACTCCGCAGCAAGGCACACTCGAGATCTTCCCGTAGAAACAGAGGACCGGTTGGGACCACGGCCCGGTCAGCAAATGAGGGCTGAATTGCTGCCTCAGGCATGCCCACTGCTGTGTCCCCTGTTGGGCGCCTGGGTGTTCGTTTTACTGACTTGATTCTGTCTGGTTTTACATTGCCTTCACTAACCATTTTTCTCTCGTATGCCTCTCGGGGATACTGCTGGTACATTTTGCTCCTGGCGGGCTTCGGATGAGGATCGGCTCCCCAACTGCTCCACCCTTACCCCCTTTTGCGGTCTGGGGGAGCTGGGGGGAGCTGTTAAGACTCCTGGGATTTCCCTGGCCCCCTCGACATGCTGGATGGCAGTGGGGGGCCCTTGGACAACCCCTGACCCCGTGGTACACTGGACGGGTGTCTACGGTCTCGGGGCTCGGGTCCCCCCGTCTTCTATATTAGGTTATACCATGTATTGCATAATGTTTTTTTGTCATCATGACGCTGATCCCCCATGCCTTATGCCCGGAGTGCCTATTCTATTGCCTTGCTCCCATGGTGTTTGGTGCCCCATCTAACTAACCAATTTGTTCTCCTAGGTCATAGTGGGACACAGCTGACGTGGGCATCCTGGGGATGGAGTGGAGGTGAGTCGCATGCTCCCAATCCTTCTTGGTCCCACGGGGCTGAGGGGGGGAGGGACCGGCAGACCCCCGGGAACTGTCGGTTGCCCCAGGCTGCCTGACAGACAGCAAGGTCTTTGGATTGACCCCCTGATCTAGCGGGCTTCTTAAAGGGCCCCTGCTAACTCACGGGCTGCCTCATCGTATGTTCAGGGTTTTGTTATGTCCTGGGCTATGCCTTTCATTTTCCAGTGTGCTTACTGTTCGACCTGTTTTTCATGTTATGCGGTTATGTTTATGCTATTTACGGATGTGGGGTGGGGGCGGTCGTGCATGGATCGACTTGATGATCCTCCCTGCCCTGGATAGGGGTGGGGGGAGTTCGCTCTCCTCTGGTTGGCACCCTCCTCGACTGTGGGGGGGCTGCGGACGAGGGAACAGCGAACCCCGGACTGACTTCCTGTCTCATTGCCGCACAAAGTTGGTGGGATGGAATTGATGTTATGCTCGGTTCTATTGGGTGTCGAGACGGTTGCATTTATTTTCTGTCATTTTCATAAATGGGCCCCGGTAAGCACCTCTTTCCTTCATTCTCGACCAGTTCTCCCCACATAGGATTTACGTCTCCTATTGGAGACCGTTGTTTTCTAGCTTTGACTAGAAGCTTGTCCATTGAGTAGCAGCTTTGGCTGCCCTTTTGATTTTATATTTTTGTCCATCCCTTTTCTGTGTAGTCTATACCTCCTTTCTCATCTACCCCTCTGCTCCACACTCTCCCCTCTTGTCCTATTCCCGTTCTTCCTCATTCATAAACTCTACTCCGCCTACCCGTCTGGGGTTCTCCTCTTCTCTGCCCCCTGGGGCCCTGTCTTTTCTACCCTCGATCTCTGACTTGCCTAATTTCTCCCTTCTCCCCCGCTCCCTGTCATGGCCACACCAGTAGTTGCCCCTGCAGAGCTTCGGCTATGCACTTATAACGCCAGGGGTCTTAATGTCCGGAGCTCATGCTAACCACCTCTCAGGCTCGCTTGAACTTACTCAGCCTCCTTGATTTGTCAACGCGTACATACAAGAGCAAACTCGAGACCAGGGCTTATGAGACACGTAATAAATGTGGAAGAGCCCTAGCTAGGACGCTACACCCGAGAACTGCGCATACCTATATCCCTCATGTTTGTTTCCCGGCGGGGATCCTAATGCATTCGCCAACAGAGATCCAGGGTGCATTCTCGGAATTCTACACCTCCCTGTATAATCTTCCGGGATCGGAAGCTTCATCCTCCAACTGTGACGCGCGGGTGTCGGCCTATGTGCATGATACTGCCCTCCCTGAGTTGGCAGACTCTGAGGCTGAGGCGTTGGAGACACCTTTCACCATTGAAGAGCTACAGGCGGCCCTCAAATCCGCGCCCGCAAGCTACAAAACACTGGCGCTACCGAAAGGCAGAGGGGGAGCCGGCGCACCGGACGTCTTCCTATATTATGCCTCGGCGGTGTTGGTCTGCATTGTGGACTGGTTCCACCGAGCCAGAGACAAACAATGGGTCCATCTGGAAGCGACACTCGCAGCTGCTGACCTGCTGGCCTTACCCTGGATACCGCCTAACTCCAGAGTCAAGTCCCCCACTTTCCCTCTTTTGACCATGCACGCTCTAAGGCTGTGGGATCGATATGTTGCCCGCCTGGGCATCTCTTCTTACTTGGGCCCTATGACCCCGCTCTTCGATAATCCGGTTTTCCCCCCAGCATTGACCGTGTCTGTGCTGGGTCGATGGGATAGAACAACACACCGTCGCCTGATCTCAGCCCTGAGGGCCCAGCTCATGCATTCAGATACACCCTCAGGCACCATCCGGGAGCTTGGTTGGCAGAGGGGCAATTTCGCTCCTTTGTCGCCTCCTTCCCCACAACGGAATGTTTCCAGGCAGATCCCACCGACTTCGACTCTCTACTGTTGGCCTCCTCGCCTCCAATACACTCGGTTTCTCTTATCTACTCTATACTCTCAGCTGCGGCCTCCCCTACTTTACCGGCCTACACATCTGCGTGGGAACGGGAGATGGGAGTTTCCATGACGGAGGATGAATGGGAGCGTTCATTTGTACTTACCCACTCCCTCTCTATTGCCAGTAAAGCACATGAGAAGAACTTGAAAATCCTAACTAGATGGTACAGATGCCCGGCAATACTCCACCGTATATACCCGGATACCTCGGATTCATGCTGGCGCTGCGGGGAATCTCTGGGCCACATGACGCACATCTGGTGGAGCTGTCCTCTGCTTCGGGAGTTTTGGAGGGGGATCCTGGACATTTACCTTAGAGTGACGGGTCTTACGATAGCTAACGATCCTAAGATACTGCTGCTATCGATGCTCCCTGGGTCCCTGAAGTCAGCAAAAAGAGGCCTCCTGCGACACTTTCTCACGGCTGCTCGGGCAGTTATCCCACGACACTGGCGTTCGCAGGTGATCCCCACTCTCGTTGAATGGGCTGTGGAGATGGACCACATAGCGGATCTGGAAGGCCTCTTGGCAGAGGAGCATGAGACTGGTCCTAAATATGTACACACCTGGTCTGTCTGACTCTTGTTTAGGGAGTCAGCTGCCTTTTTGGAGGCCATCTCCTCTTTACTTCCTGGCGTTGTGCGGTAGCTGGAACCCTTGACAGGGAGCGGGTCCCCTTTTTTCTACACGCCCTCCCATTCTTGCCCCCACTTCTAAGCTTTTCATGTGACTACGCTAGCCCCATAATTCTCCTGATCCCCTCCCCCTACTTTCTTACATCTCCTCCCGACGGGGGCCTTGCCCTGGTTGTTCCATACCTCTTATCCGACATCCACACACTATGTCTTGCTGCACAGGAGCCTCCTACTGGAGTTCTCAATATAGCGGGAAATCCCACTAGCAGCCACTAGCAGCTCTATGACTTTGCTGCCGCATACCTTACCTGCTGGGCCATCTTCTGATAAGGCTCCTGTGTCCAATGCACGGCCCCCTGTTCTGAGTTGGATGAGGTGCTATTTCTGTTCCGTGATTTACCCCTCTAGGTGTAATATCCCCCCCCTTCTTTATTTGTTGTTATACCTATAGATGCTATGTTATCTGTATGATTGTTTGTCTTGATTTATATTGAAAACCTCTAATAAAATCTGATTGAATCAAAAAGACCAATACAATATTCAATCAAGCGCATTCAATCTAGAGCTGACACATGCGCACAGTTCTTTTCTGCCACTAGAGGTCCTTAGTCTTCTGGACAGCATCATTCAACCCACTTTGCCTGAGCCTAAGCTATCACAGACCTGCGCCCAGCTTGTGACTGGACAGTTAAGAAGCACCACAGTGATGAGCTTATCTCTCTGTCACTTTGATTTCTCCTTCTATTAGCATGCCCTTTGTCAGCACATAAACTGATATGCTCCTTGTGCTGCTTCTTCCTCTTCCACTCTGCTATAAAGGGACTGCAAGTGGATGATACCAAGTCAAATTCATGCACTTACAATGCTTGCATTTAGAAATATATTTAATGATGCATTAATGAATACAAAACTGCATGTGCAAGTGTATTTTATATATGCCTGGAGGTCAGCTTTTTTTTTTACTTTTGAACATAGTAATGAATGGCTAGAGCAACAGCATAACCAGGATGGAAAGTGAGAAAAATCTTCAACAGGCAAAAAGCTGATGGGAATTCTAGCTTTAATTTGCTAAATTAAATGTCTAAGTCTCTGTCAACAATGTACTAGACATGTGCTATTCGTTTCGGAAAAAATTGTTTTTCGGACGAATTTTAGTTATTCGGAGATTCGGATGTATCCGAATTTCCGAATAACAGAAATGACGAATGAAAAGGAATCCAAATTTCCAAAAATTAAATTTCAGACGAAATTCGTTAGTGGTAGTCTGTACGCATATGCGTTTGTGGACGAATTTGTGTTGCAGCAAAGTGACATTAAAAAAATTCGCCCACAAACTAAAATTCATACAGAAATGAATTGAAACGAATTGACTTTCGGACCCGAATCCCAAAAAACTAAAAAATGCAACATTTGAATCAAAAGGAAACGAAACTAAACAAATTTTTTGCCAGTGCACATGTCTACAATGTACCCTCTTTTCCAGTCCAGGGGAAAACATTGTCACCAGAATGGAAGGGGAATGGTCTCCACAACACAGCCAAAGAGAGCAGTAAAACCTGAAAGTATGGGCTGGAGATGTGCTTTATTGTAATGACAGGTGGGGACATCAAGCATATTCTGACAAACATTCAAAATAAGCTTATCAAGATAAATGACCCAAAACATGTTTGCATAAAATATATGCGTCACATGAAAATTGCATGTACTGCTTCATGGCTCCCTTTGGAGTCCACGCTCTGCTAGCAAAAGCACCAGAGCATGTAATAATGTAAAATCTTCAAATATAAGTTCACATTTTGTCTGACACAGAAGGGGAATGCAATCAAACCTTAGAGGTGAATTCTCCTGGTCATCAGAACTGATCATTATTGTCAACACGCTGGAAATCTCTTTGTGACTGATAGCCATTCATACCTTTTTATATAAAGGAAAGGCAGGCAAAGATAAAGAACAACATTTTCACTGTACTTGTGACACTAACATCTGTTTGATGAAGCGGGAAGTAGAAAGCGGCAGATTTGCATGGCACATGATTCTTTAAAAGACTGGCAGATGACTCACCTCCTGTCGTTCTCAGTGAGACATCTGCCCGTTTCTCCATACGTGATTAAGGATCTAAATCTGTCTAAACTAGACCTTTATCTCTATTAGGCAAATAAGAAATGTATACAATATACTTCTATTTCAGAGACTGCATTTCTAAACAAGTAATTTTACTTCATTTATATTCCTAGACACATCCAACAATCAACTGACCATTTCTTTCTAGTTTGAAAAGGCAAAGTGTAATTAAAGTGACTTCCTTCACGTAACTTAAGACATACTTAGAGTCATTTACAGATATTAACCAGACATCCATAGCTGCAATCCAGGAAATTGTTCAGCTGTACTAGTCAGAAAATGCTCACAATTAACCTTCTAAGTGTCAGTTTCAATGCAGCAAAATGTTATATGCTTTTCACAGAGCTTCTGGACAGGACTGCAGTGTTCTGTCATCTGACAAGAAGCTGCAGTCCTATTAAGAAGCAATATGCTCACTCTGCAGAACACTTTATGAAACAAAGAACAAAACAGAGCGCCTCTATAGTGTAAAAGTGTAATTTATTGGTACGACACACAACTGAAATTGTACTTATAAAAAAGTCCGTGGTTAAAAGCATGTAAAAGTCGATTAAACTTAAAATCTTTAGCAGCGGGAGTCTGAAGGGATGTATCACATCAGCGTCCTCTGCCCCTGTGAGTTCGAAAGGTCTATGCGTTTCAGGGGCACGCCCCCTTCATCAGAACCTCTGATTTACATCCCTTCAGACTCCCGCTGCTAGAGATTTTAAGTTTCATCGACTTTTTCATGCTTTTAACCACCGACTTTTTTGTAAGTACAATTTCAGTTGTGTGTCGTACCAATAAATTACGCTTTTACACTATGGAGGTGCTCTGTTTTGTTCTTTGTTTCCCAGATCGATGGTCTTTCTGACCGGTGGGAGCTGCCTCTGTTGTGTTCCAATTATCGTTACAGCTGGCCTGTCTTGCAGCCGGAGGCGCTGGTATTGTTTTTTTCGTTACTTTATGAAACATTCTGACGTTTTTAACTCCACCCACAACTTTATATTATAAGTGAGACTAAACTCAGGAGTTAAATCTTAAATATGTATTCAAGCACCTTAACTATTAACAAAAGGTGTATTTTATTTGTGTAATCACTCAATGATTTTTAAATCATCTCTGAACTGGTGCTGACACTGTCCTTCCTTCTGGAGGGTGGCTACTTTTGTTCCCCATGGTCCCTGTGTGTTGTGAAAAGTAGCCACTGCTCCAAGCTCACTCCCATGATAGACTATAACTGTAATACAAATTAGTAAATTAAACATGAGATTTTAGTCTATCCTGGGAGTGATCTTGGTTAACAAGAATACAGCTGATCACCCTGTCAGGAGACACCACATTTTTTGACAATGTTAAACTCCAGGGAATTTGGTGGATTCTCGACCTGGGTGTTAGCATGAGACCACATACTGGAGGTCCCATGGTCCCTCCAACACCTCAGTTTCAGGGGGCAACAAACAGGCACACTCCCAGGATCTCTAAAACAAAGGCAAGGCTCTTTTAACATGGATACAGAAACACCACTACTATGGCCTTACAAGTCACTAGGATTTACTAGGTCCACTTTAACTATGGTGACCACACTGTTGTGGATAGAGTTCCCTGCACTTTTTACCACACAGCCAGGCTGGTTGCATTTGACAGAACAGATTGGTCAGGCAAACAGGGAGATGTGTCTAGTCAGACTGCAGTCCATAGGCTTCCCTTGGTTTGCACAGGGCATAGTGAAGTTACCTGGCTCACTGCAGCATCAACATTTCACATAGGTCAGGACCAGTTCTCAGCCTCAGTGAGGTGGCGCTGGGGTACCAGTTCTCAGCCTCAGTGAGGTGGCGCTGGCCTCAAGCAAGTAAGCTGCTGCTTGGGTTTTTCCAGCAAAGGTGGCTTGCAGTGTGGAGTGAGTGAAGAGGCTAGAAGCCAGTCTCCATCGGAAAGGGAGCTTTCAAAGTCCACCACTAGCTCATCTTCATTGGTGGTTATTCTGGGTGGGCAGCTATATGCTGCTCCATGTTTAAACACTGAAAGGGTGTTTTTATCATGGAGCATGGAGGATATAGCTTAAAGCTCCGAGCTTCAAGCTGAAGCTGGAAGCTTTAAGTTATGTGCTTCAGCGCCAAAAGGGTGATAAAACCACCCTTTCAGGGGGGCGTGGTTTGATGGCCGCCTGAACCAGCCAGGATCATTTAAACCTGCAGCCTAGCAGCCACATCGATTAGCTGACATGGGCAAATATGGACCGGGCCGCAGGTCCTCCAAGTCACAGCAGCCGCTGAAACAAAAACAAAAAACGCCGAAAACGATCAAATCGTTTTTTGATCCGAGTGATCCACAGGGGACCCTGTCTGCCAAAATGGCGCTGCCGGAACACCGGACTCCTCGTGGAGAGCCGAAAGCTGCAACACACTCCCAGCCTACACAGGAGGGATCTGACCTGTCGCGGTCCCCCTCTGATTCATCCGGATCCCAGATGTCACCACGGGACGGATCCCCCTCGAGGCCCCGAGAATCGGGGGCGAATCGGAGGACGGAGTGAGTACTTGGGCTGGGGAGGGGAGAGCTGCTGTGTGGCCGTCACCTACCCGTAGAGAGACCGATGGTCCGCCCGACCCAGATCACATGGGAGGTGGAATGGAGGCCATCTCCATGAGCCCGGAAGACCCGATACCACTCCCACACTCCCAGACACCCCCCTGGTTTCAACCCCAAAATCAGGGGCCTCGTCACGAGACAATACGCCCAGGCCGCAGAGAGGCCCTAAAGCCGGGGGCTCAAGTAGACAGGCTCCCCCAAGCCATCAGAGCCCATCTATGGAACTGCACATTCAGCACGGTTCTCCATATGTGACGCCACAGTACCACATAACACTCCTTCACTTCACATGCACACCAAAGCCAACTGCTTAATCTTGTAAACCGGTATAACTCAAAGTGAGAGCAAAAAAACAGCGTTGTGCACAAAGATGAATCAATTGAATTGAATATGATGTAATCGTAGACAGCTATTTTCTTCTATTGATCGTTTCTTCCAAATAGCACCATGGATATCGAACTCAAAAGAGTTAAAAGTTGAAACATAAAGTCATAGGAGCATAAGTGTTACAATTGTGGCCGCAACTGTGATTACACAACAAGTTCATATAGGTTCTATCGCCTCCTCAGGCGTTGATATACAGGTGAAACTCGAATAATAAGAATATCGCGCAAAGTTAATTTATTTCACTAATGCAACTTAAAAGGTGAAACTAATATATGAGATAGACTCACTACATGCAAAGCAAGATAGTTCAAGCCGTGATTTGTCATAATTGTGATGATTATGGCTTACAGCTCATGAAAACCCCAAGAACCCCAAGTCCACAACCTCAAAAAAGTAGATTATTACATGCAATCAATAAAACAAGGATTGTACATAGAACAATATCGGACCTCTGAAAAGTACAAGCATGCATATGTACTCAGTACTTGGTTTGGGCCCCTTTTGCAGCACTTACTGCAATTACTTTTGCACGATATTCTAATTATTCGAGTTTCACCTGTAGTATATGGGTAGTCCTTCCAAATGGGGTGCGGGGTATCCCCCGAAATTCTTTCACCCAAAGCAGGTTTACCTAATCATGTAATATGCAAATCCAGAAAGATAGAGGTACTCACAGATGTCGGATGAGTCCTGAGTCAAGGGATCCTGCCAGAGCAGCGGCTCTACCGTTTCTGGTTTAACACAGTCATCGTTCCCTGAAATGTTCGGGTAGCAGACGCCACACTGCAAATCCACCTGCATGTCAGGTTACAGCACTCCGGCTAAAAACCTTAAACAGCGTTACTTTGCATTTACACAGCAATTCTTCAAACTATCAGGATTATCCTTAACTACAAAGAAGAATCCTAACAAACATTCCTTGTACCGAAGAAGAAACAACTTATTTCAGGGAACGATGACTGTTAAACCAGAAGCGGTAGAGCCGCTGCTCTGGCAGGATCCCTTGACTCGGAACTCATCCGGCACCTGTGAGTACCTCTATCTTTCTGGATTTGCATATTACATGATTAAAGGAGAACTATGGGGTCAGTGTTTTTCCCCATAGTTCTCCTTGGGGTAACGGGAGGACACAAACTAGCGTCCTCCCGTTACCCTAAGCTCAGTATACCGCGAGCTACAGCTCGCGGTATACTGAGACGCCGCACCTGGAGCGGATCCCGACTTAGATAGTGACAGCTGCGTGAGTGACAGCTGCGTGAGTGACAGCTGCGTGAGTGACAGCTGCGTGAGTGACAGCTGCGTGAGTGACAGCTGGCTCTGCCTATCTAGAGGCAGAGCCAGCTGTACCCGCCCCCTCCCCGTCCGTTCCGCCAGTCAGCGCTGGCAGATCGGAGCGGGGAGAGGGGAATCCAGCCCCTCCCCCTGTCACGGCAGAGAGCAGTGACAGGACCGAGAGGTGAGCGAACCTGGTATGTGTTCTCTCACCTCCCGATCTACTGAGCCGACCTGTGACAGTCTCATTGTCACAGGTCGGCTTAGAACTATGAGGTGAGTGGAAATCACTTATGCCATAGTTCTCCTTTAAGAAAACCTCCTTTGGGTGAAAGAATTTCGGGGTGATACGCACGCGCTGGACCCTGGGCTCAGTAACGCCCTGGGCTCTGGGCTCAGTAACGCCCTGGGCTCTGGGCTCAGTAACGCCCTGGGCTCTGGGCTCAGTAACGCCCTGGGCTCTGGGCTCAGTAACGCCCTGGGCTCTGGGCTCAGTAACGCCCTGGGCTCTGGGCTCAGTAACGCCCTGGGCTCTGGGCTCAGTAACGCCCTGGACTCTGGGCTCAGTAACGCCCTGGACTCTGGGCTCAGTAACGTGCCGGACCCAGGGCTCAGTAACGCGCCGGACCCTGGGCACAGCTACTGTTACCACCACTGAAACTACGACTAAAACCACCCGACCTATTACTGCATCTGGGGAGGCCGTTTCAACCACATCTAGTGATGGCTCCTTTGGGGTGGAATTGATGGAGAGAGAATGGTCAAAGGACAAGTCAGAGATGGAGAATTCTAGCGAAGGTACGCAAGATGAGCAAACAGTGCTCCTGTGTGGTCAGAATTGGACTTTGGAGATCCTGATTCTGATGCTGGAGAGATCACTGTGGATGTCGTTGTACAAAAGACTGTTCGTAAGGCTGCTGATTGGCTGGGGAATCACTCCAAAAGGGAGAAAAGAGGTGATAGAGCAACTAGTAGTCAAGCCACCTGACTTCTGTGGTAATGCCTGGATGTGAGGATCCGAAGGAACTACCCAAGCTGGCCAGATTACAGAGAGCCAATCACAAGAGTAGCTCAGGAGTATAGATTACAGTACCCTTATGTGCCCCAATACATCTTAGAGGAAATTGAGAGCCTGCGAGAGGATTGATACGCAGAGGATGTTTGGGACTTTTTGGGGGTGCCAAGACTTTGCAAGAAATGCGGTCTGTCCTCTCAAATTGACCAAAAGCTGGAAGATGTCTCCTCACTTGGGGATATGGGAGGCATATACATGCTGATAGTGTGGTGATAAAGAGACCTGGATTTAAGGATGTGGTCTACCAAGTTACCACTGTTGAAAAGAATGGTCGTTCAGTCATTCTGCCAGATTCCTAGGTTCTACTGGTGAGTGACAGAAATTGGATGTTAAGTTGTTTGTAACTGATAGAAGATATGCACCCAGGGGCAAGTACTCTCTTTTCAATATCACCCCGTGAGGATTTTTAAGGTTTTTTTTGTGCTGTTCTGCAGCATTGCTAAGCAATATTTATATATACAGTGTGTGTATATATATATATATATATATA
>NW_017307195.1:198885-205141 GCF_000935625.1 Nanorana parkeri
TATATATATATATATATATATATATATACATACACACACATACATACACATATATATATTTCCTGGCTCATCTCATGTTGGCATACCTATGGGTCAGCTCCACGCCCTGACCTCACAGGACCACCTTTAAAATAGCTAATATAAGACAAGGCCCTGTCCCTCAATACCTGTTCTCTTGTTTAGTGTTGGTGAGTCTGTTTTTCCTATCTATGGGGCTTATGGGCGGTGTGTATTGTTCTTCCTGCTATCTATCTGTATATCTCTTTAGCAGCCATCGCTAGTATGAGCTCCCCTCGTCCGGTCTGACGCACTGAAGCCTACTGAGAGGTAGGGAGGCAACAACGCATGGAAAGTTTTAAAAGAGTGATAATATTGGATGGATCGTGATATTTATTTTTGTCTTGCAGGAGTAAGAGCCCTGGGCACAGGAGATCTAGAAAGCGCAAGGAACGGAGACGCCCGTCCACCTCGGATTCTTGTCATGAGCGATCTCCGGGGCGCCGCAAGCACCATATTAGATCGCATGCAGGTCATGCTTCTCCACCAAAGAGTCAGAGCTTCCCACCAGGTTCCTGCTGGTCATGTTCCTCACCAGCCCTCCCAGGGAAGATGGTTTGTCGAGCGTGCCTTAAAGAGGTGGCCAGAGACAAGGAAACTGACTCACTGGAGATCAGATCATGCATTCATCAGGCGGTGAAGGACAGTTTGCAGGATTTGCTTCTGGCCAGTAGATGTCTCAGATGAAGGTGAAGTCATTTCAGACGGTTCCTCCGGCCCGGACGGGCAGGAATTCCTTTCTTTTGAGTTCAGTCTCGTTAAACCTTTTATCACGGCAATCAAGGCCATCGAATGGGAAGGAGCCGAACCGCCTAAGGAAGCTCCCAAGTATTTCCCGGGCTTGAAGCGGGAAGGCCCTACCTTCCCGGTTATGCCAGAAGTCATCTCATTAGGGAAGATTGGGAGCACCCGGATAGGAAATTGAACTTCCAGAATCGCTTCCTGAAGCTCTACCCCTTAAGTGCGGTGGATACAGCTCTATGGGACACACCGCCTGCAGGTGATGCAGCATTGCAATGCCTGGCATGCCACACATCCCTGCCACTGGACAACTCAGTGGCTTTAACGGAGGTGATGGACCGCCGCATAGATGCGGATTTGAAAAAAATCTACTCTTCGACTGGTTGGGCTTTGTGCCCCGCCTTAGCACTCACTTCACTGTCTAAAGCCTTGAAGGTTTGGGTTTCGAATGTGGATGCTGATCTTAAGTAAGGCTTCGAGAGCACGCGGATAGTGCCCGCCCTAGAGGAGCTGAATCTCTCTGCTGATTTTCTGGCCGAATCTTCTATTGACCTTGTCCGACTTTCTTCTAAATTGATGGGTCATTCAGTGACGGCAAAGCGAGCAATATGGCTGCGGCATCGGACTGTGGATGTGGCCTCCAAGCAAGCATTGTGCTCTATTCCTTATGATGGCAAAAATCTCTTGGGGAAAACACTGGAGGACGCCATTAAGGGGGTGACGGGGGGCAAGTCAGGCCTTCTTCCGCAAGGATTTAGACGAAAGCAGCAGGCCTTTCGGCCCAGTAGGTGCGAGACTCTTGGCCTTCAGGGACACCTCGGTGGCAGAAATAGAGGATTCTTGGTTCAGGATTTTCGTCAACAGTGGGTATCGCATAGAGTTCGGGTCTCTTCCCCCACCGTGTTTTGTGGGCACACTAGTACCACGAGAGCGGTTGAAGAAAAGATTACTGCTCGACTACGTCACAGAATTATTAAACAAAAAGGCTATTGCCCTGGTGCCCTGGGGAGAGTGGGGTCAAGGCTTCTATTCCCCCATTTTTGTAGTAAAGAAGTCCTCAGGAGGCTTGCGGCCAGTCCTGGACCTGAAGAGATTGAATGCCTTTAGTCATATGAGATCGTTTCGCATGGAATCAGTCCAGACCATTATCTCAGTGGTCCAACGAGGGGAGTGGTTGGTCTCAGTAGACTTAGAAGATGCTTATCTACATGTGCCAATTGCGAAGGGTCATCAGAAGTATCTCCAATTTCTCAATATTCTCAATAGCGGGACATCATTTCCAGTTTTGTGCTATACCTTTTGGCCTATCAACAGCTCCACGAACCTTCTCGAACATGTTAGTAGCAGTGGTGGCTTTGCTCCGGCTCGGAGGAGTCAAGATATTTCACTATTTGGACGACATCCTGGTGTTGGGGAGGTCGAGCCAGGCTCTGCTCGCCCATCGCGATCTGGTCCTGGCGACCCTCTTCCGCTTCGGCTGGTTGATCAATGCCAAGAAGAGTCAACTCGTCCCAACTCAGAGGATGGAGTATTTGGGGGTCATTCTGGACTCCAGGCAGAACAGAGTGTTCCTTCCAGGGCAGCGCAGAGCAGAGATTTCTGCCTGTGTCACCAAGGTCATCACCTTACGGGCCTTGCAGGCCAGGGATTGTATGGTTCTACTGGGCATGATGTCCTCGTGTATCCCAGTGGTACAATGGGCGAGATGGCACATGCGGCAGTTCCAAACATGTTTTCTGCGGCAGTGGAACCGCACAGCATTGGGCCAGAATATCATTATGCCTCTCTCAAGGGCTGCCTATTGGGCTAGGTGCCTGGGTCACACTGACTACAGATGGCAGCCTGCAGGGGTGGGGAGCACACTGTTTGGGACACTTAAGATCCAGGGTCGATGGGAAGGCCCGGTGTCAACACAGTCCAACTGGTTAGAATTGAAGGAAGCCTTTTCCAACCTCTGCTTCAGCACCAACAGGTCAAGGTGATGATGGACAACAAGACGGCGGTCTCTTACATCAGAAGGCAGGGTGGGACCAGGAGCCTGCCCCTCCTGTGCCTGTCGAACGAGATCTTCTCATGGGCCGAGAAGCATGAGCAGGCCTTGACAGCGGCCTACCTCCCGGGAGTGGAGAATATATTGGCGGATCATCTGAGCAGGGTGTTCCCAGCCGACGGGGAATGGGAATTGAACTCGCGATACATGAAACCAGTGTTCCGGAAGTGGGGTACACCCCTGGTCAATCTTATGGCGACACGGCAGAATGCCAAGCTGCCCCGATGTGTTTCCAGGCACAACTGCCGCGAGGCAATAGCCCAGGATGCATTCTCCATAATATGGGACTTCCCTCTGGCATATCTTTTTCCTCCACTGCCATTGGCACTCAAAGTGTTACTGAAGATTCAGCAAGACGGGGGTCGAGTGATCCTGATTCTACCATGTTGACCGCGGAGACCTTGGTTTCCACTGTTACAGCGCATGGCGGTGGCACCTCCATGGTTCTTCCCAAGCAGGGGGGACCTCCTGCTCCAGGGTCGGTGGCAACACCCCGATCCCGAAAGGTTGCGTTTGGCAGCATGGCTACTGAGTCCACAAGAAGGGGAGCCCAGGGTTTGTCGAATCAGGTGATCAGCACCTTATTACAGTCAACAGGCCCATTAGAAATTCTAATCAGTTATTCATTCTGCCTAGAGGGGCAAGGAGAGATTTGGAGGCATCAACTAAGATCCTGTCTACTTGGATTCAGGCAACGATCAAGTCAGCGTATACCACTCAGGGCCTTACTCCTCCAGTGGAAGTTCGTGCGCACTTGACGAGAGGTGTCTCGACATCCTGGGCATCATATGCCAAGGTCTTGATAGAAGACATTTGCAAGACTGCGAGGTGGTCTTCTCAGAACACATTTGTGCGGCACTACAAGTTGGACGTTGCGGCATCCAGGATGGCCAACTTTGGCTTAGCAGTACTTTCTTCCGTTGTGTCGCATTACATTTTCTACTTTTGCAGCATTTAAGCATTGTGTTGTGTAGTTTTTCATGGGAGTTTGCTTGCTATAGCCCATAGGTATGCTGACATGAGATGAGCCAGGAATAGGGAAAATTGTTATCATACTTACCGTAATTTTCTTTTCCTGGCTTATACTCATGTCGGCATACATTCCCTTCCCTGGTGGCCTGTCGCTCAGCTTGATATTGAAAAGGTACTGGGGGAAGGGGCTTGTCTTTTATTAGCTAGTTTAAATGTGGTCCTGTGGGGTCAGGGGGGTGGAGCTGACCCATAGGTATGCCGACATGAGTATAAAACTCTCATTACAAAGATCTCCCCTTCTCATTCATGTGTTTGTAACTTGATTAAGATTTGTGCCCAGGAGTCAGTACTCTGTTTTCTAGATTACTCCTGTGGATGGTGGCCACTACTCTGTCATCTAGGAGAGGCAGATGATTCTTTAATGTCCTGAACCCGGATGAAGATGATGGAACACTAATTGGAAGTAAGGATTACTCTGCCACTGTCAAGCAAGTATATAACAGGAAAGGAGGATTGCTTCTCAATGCTTCTTCCAAGGATTGTTTTAGTTTTTTTTTTATTCTGTCTCTTTTTTGGATGTAAAGGTATATAAAACTGGGATGTCTTGAGACAGATTTATAAGTCAAGTCCACAGATCACAATTAATTTTTGCTACATTCCATTTTCCACCGCAGGACTGTCTTTAAATCGATTTCTCTGAGCCAAATGGCTAGAGTGGAGCACATTGTTGGTGAGCCTGCTGTGAGTAAACAACGGTTATTGGAAATGCAAGGGACATTTAGAGATAGGGGTTAGCCTTCAGGCATCCTGGTGAGTGAAAAACAGAGAATGATCAACAAACAGGGTGGATTTATTAAAAAGGAGGGGAAAAAAAGGAGACTAGGTTTGCATGTACATTATACCCTTTGTATCCTAATACCATCAACTACCTCATATAATATGCAATCCTATTGAAGCATTAAAGGAATATACATGATTATACTGAGATAAAAGAGTTTCACAGAACCCTGTAAACTAATACAGAAAATGCAGTCATCTATCTGATAACATTGTAAGAGCTGATTTTAGTACTTCTATAACATGTCCCCTTACGTTTTGGGAATTTAAACAACATGGTTCCATTCCCTGTCTGTCATGTATTACAGGTATTTATATAACACCGACAATTTATGCAGCACATTTACATCAGTCCCTGCCCTCAAAGAGCTTATAATCTAAGGTCCCTATCTCACATGCATGTATACAAGGGCCAATTTAGACAGAAGCCAAATCAAACTCCTTGCAGATAGTGCTTTGGCTGGGATTTGAACCTGGGACTCCCATGGCTGCTGTTCAAGTATATTAAAGGGCACATATTTTACTTACCCTCATGCAGGCAAAATAATAAAGATTCAAGGATTTTCCACTTGCAAATGTGCTTTTGTGGTTTATATTTTGAAATGCCCTTGCGGCCGGGCCTGCAGGTTGGTTGATGAGAGTAGGAGTGGTGGTCATGCAGATGTGTTAGTGAAAGTGGGGGTGTTGTGATAGGCATGGAGTTAGAGAGTGTTTGGGGGGAAGAATGCAAGTGTGCTGGCTGATGACAGCGGCGGGAAGAGCACAGCGCCCACTACTGCGCATACGTGGGGATTGTGGGATTCAGCACAAGTACTATAGGGTACTACGGCCATTTTCTAATACCATACTGCTCATGTGTGTGCAAGCGGCATCGTTTCAGCTCATTAATGATCTTTTTGGGGGCAATACTGCACATGCATGACTGCCATATCAGTGCATCCTAATGATACAATCTGCAGCCATATTTGACGAAACCCGGACAGAATCCACACGCCATGCTGGAGAAATCCAGGATGGTCAAATTATTACTTAAAAATTGGACCTTTCCATGCAAAATCTTTGAATTAAACTAAACTAAAATTAATTGTCTCTAACCAACTAACTCCCAAGTAATCCAATGGCTTTCCTATTCTATTATTTTTAGCCTGAAATCTGCATTTCAGTATGAAACGAAGATTTTCTCTATTCTTCTTTTATAATAACTATTGCATGTGCAATATAATGTATATATATATACACAGGTGAAACTCGAATAATTAGAATATCGTGCAAAAGTTCATTTATTTCACAAATGCAACTTAAAAGGTGAAACTAATATATGAGATACAATCATTACATGCAAAGCAATATAGTTCAAGCTGTGATTTGTCATAATTGTGAAATTACCATATGTCCGAATATACGAGAAACGTATTTAGACACATAATAATAATTTGTTTGAGAATGTGCGGCGGCCATGTTGGCCACCAGCGTGTTTGTGAATGCGCGCCACCATCTTGGAGGCAGGGAGCATGACGTTACATGACGCCATGCATGCGTGGCGTCAGGTGACCTCACACGCCGATATTGACCCCACCATCTTGGTGTATACCTAGATAT
>NW_017307195.1:207416-216648 GCF_000935625.1 Nanorana parkeri
CCCCCCACCCCCCTGAAGTAGGGGCGTTGGGGGGCGGACGAGGGATCGCTGTCATATCGGATGGCCAGTGGTGAGGGGGAGAGAAGCCGCCCACAGGATGAGCTGTGACTGCCGCACGGCGCCCTTGTTGCCATGGCGCCCTGTGCGGACGCACGGCTCGCACACCCCTAAGGCCGGCCCTGCATAGAACAATATCGGACCTCTGAATAGTATAAGCATGCATATGTACTCAGTACTTGGTTTGTGCCCCTTTTGCAGCAATTACTGCCTCAATGCGGCGTGGCATGGAAGCTATAAGCCTGTGGCACTGCTGAGGTGTTATGGAAGACCAGGATGCTTCAATAGCGGCCTTCAGCTCTTCTGCATTGTTCGGTCTCATGTCTCTCATTTTTTCGCTTGGCAATGCCCCTTAGATTCTCTATGGGGTTCAGGTCAGGCGAGTTTGCTGGCCAATCAAGCACAGTAATCCCACGGTCATTGAACCAGGTTTTGGTGCTTTTGGCAGTGTGGGCAGGTGCCAAGTCGTGCTGGAAAATGAAGTCAGCATCACACATCACATATATTGTGCAATATACAGTATATATTGTTTGGGGAATTTAGCACATATAGTGAAAGCTTTAAGGATGCACTCACAATACCTTCTTTTTTAGGGCCGATTTTTTTCAGTGTGTTCAGCCATCTTGTTTACCATTAATAACCAAGAGGTGACTATTGGGGCAACAAACAATTTATGTAGAAGAAATCTGAGAGTGATTAACTCTGTTGAGAATAATATGTATTAAAATTCAGAAAATTTGCATAAATGAAAAAATGCATCTAATCTGCTTAGATTGCAAATAGCCTTCATAGCAAACAGCACACTGACAGTGACCACATCTCCTCCACTTCTGTTTCCGACCTTATTTGTCATACTAAAAGATATGTATATTCCAATAATTTACTCATCTGTGAATACTCAAGGAAACTGAGAATTAAATAGTTAGATGACTTATCTATCAACATCAAATTGAACATGCAGAATGTTACAGACACTGATTATGAACAACACTAACCAAATATTTACAAAAAGATATTAAATGCCGGTCTTTCCAATTTGTGTCCCAGTTGCCTCTAAGCAATTAGTTTAATTTCACATTTAATTACATGCTTCATCTCTTAGGGATATGACATGAAAATATCAAAATTAAGTTGTTTTTTTCCTGCAATTGTCTTACTGTAGAGTAATAGGCATTTTGTTACGGAAGGATAAAGCAGTTTATAGAATGCAATTTCATTACGCTGCTAAAAAAAAACCCCCAAAAAACATTATACAGATAGATTATTGGATAACATATTAAAACAACAGGAATAGAAAAATTAATCTACGTTTTATCGACCATTTTAATTAGCTGTATTATTGGATGCAATGTGAGAAGCAAACATTGTTCGTTTTCTACATACTTTCCTTTAATTTTTAAAGTTCCCTGTGAGGGTATACAGACTCTAAAGTCACAATGCCTAGCACTACCCATATTTATTTTATGGTCATTAGTTTTCAAATTTTTACCTATTAGGGCACCCCTGACCATATATAATAAAGTGAAGAGCAATCCCTGTTTGGCAGAGCTGGAAGCTTCTTGTGCCCATTTAGCTATACACACTCAGTTAGCATGCTATGCCACTCTATGTTCTTATTCTCAGTGCTCCCCTCCCAGCTTTTCATTGTACATGTGTACCTCACTATTATAGAGTGTGGCATTCAGCTGTTTGACTCAAGCAAATGAAGGTATTATAAAATACCACCAAAAAATATATATCATCATCTATGCATCATTCCAAATTAGGAATAAGCACAATTTGGTAGTCCAATATAGAAGGGTGATCAACAATGGCCATATACAACACAATCACAATAGCAATGAGCAAGAAACTTGATTTCACTGTAAAATCTTGATATTTTGACTCCACCAAAAATTTGTTGTAATTGTCCCCATTATTCCAGCTTGTGGCATTGCTAGGAAATGTAACGTACATAAAAAAATCTCCATATTGTTAGCACACAGACTTAGAAACACCAACCCCAGACGTGACCCCATTCAGCTTCGCCTAAGAGGTGGCCCCGTCACTGCTCATCCCACTAAAATTTTAAATCCCACTTGCAAGACTTATATCACACCTTAGGCCCTTTAGACAAATTGCGTATGGATGCATTTTTCTCTACCCTTAACCTCCCCTCCCTCTCCGAGGAACACAAACAATTGATTGATGCCCCTGTAACATTAGAAGAAATCGAAAATGCTATCAAGCTCCTTAAAATTGGGAAACGCCCTGGCCCAGATGGCTTTAGTGCCACCTATTATAAAAAGTTTGCAGATACTCTTGCTCCACACTTGACTGCATACTTCAATGCCTTGCGTGAAGGTGGTCAATTCAGGCTGGAATCGCTGTTATCCTCCATCTGTATGATCCCAAAACCAGACAAGGATCACACCTCCTGTACTATTGCCCAATTTCCTTGGATCAACATCGACCTTAAATTACTCACCAAAATCTTGACCCTCCGTCTCCAATCCCCTCTCATCCATCTGATTTCCAAAGACCAAGTGGGATTCATGTTGGGACATCAAGCAGGAGATAGTGTCAAGAGAATATCTCATCTCCTGCACATTTCCAACCAGAGGAACTTTCCGACCATGTTACTTGCCCTGGATATAAGTAAGGCATTTGGCTCGGTCGGGTGGGTTTATTTGAGTTATACCCTCCCTATTTCATGCAGTGGATTGGCAAATTATACTCTAAACCCACTGCTTATGTCCAGTACCAAGGCTTCCATTCACAGACTTTTGAGATTACTAGAGGGACTAGACAAGGGTGCCCACTTTCCCCCCTTCTCTTTGCATTAGCCATCGAACCCCTAGCTCAGGCGATACAATAACATACAGACATTAATGGCATAGAAGTAGCGGGGTATCACCATAAAATCAGTCTATTCGCAGACAATGCGCTCCTGATCCTTACTGAACCATTGATTTCTCTCCCAAATCTTCAACCCTTACTACAGCTGTTCAGTACCCTCTCGGGTCTATATGTCAACATGGAAAAATACAAGGCGCTTGATGTCTCCCTTCTCTACGTTCCTCACTACATCATTCTTTCCCCTACCCATGGGTAACCTCTGCACTGCCCTATCTGGGGATACATTTCACCTCTTCCTATGCCCAATTGTATCAAGCCAATTATCCCAAATTATTCTCTCATATGGAATCCCTGCTCCTCTCTTGGGAAACACATACCCTATCATGGCTCGGAAGAGTCACAGCGGTTCAGATGATGCTGCTTCCTAAATTCCTCTACTACGCGAGAGTCCTCCCTGTCTCTATTCGTACCTTTCGTCTTCGACAACTCCAACGACGTATACATCGCTTTATTTGGAAAGGTTTTTTCCCAAGGGTTTCTCATTTAGTTCTCTATCGTACCAAGCTGAAGGGAGGTTTGGGACTCCCCTTCTTTCAAAAATATTATCAAGCCGCCCAACTGGCTCCTCTGGTATACTGTTTTGGGAAGAGCGAAATGCCGCTCTGTGTCGCGCTGGAGGCCTACTCATGTTCCCCAATATCCCTCCTCAATCTCCCTTGACTACCCCCCAAAGTACGAAGGACTCTCAACAACCCCATTCTTGAACATACACTGAAAATTTGGGATGGGCTGAGATGCCCTCTGGGTTGGGTGTCTCCTCAGTTGCCCCTGATGTCTATCCATGGGAACCCACTATTCCTACCTGGCTATTCCAACCCCGCCGCCTTTAAACATTGGCTCTCTAACTCCCTGAACTTAGTTAAGGATTTCTGCTCTGAGACAGGGGTTGTACCATTCCTATGATTTATGTATCTATAGATCTGCGCTTATGGAAAATAAAACCTAATATAGGTAATAAAGCTGCCACAGAACAGACACAGAGGTGCTAGAAATATGAATAATGATTATGCTGTGCTACATACCCTAATATTACATATACAGTGCAAATAAGTGATGTGAAATTAATAATAATATATTAATAATCCAACATGTTTATAATTAATAAAGACTGGATATCAACCATCCAGATATAAAAAGTGACTAAGTAAATGTGGCTAAAAAAACAATAAATTCTGTAAGTGATGAATGTGAAAAAACAAAGTTCATAAGTCGTTCTTCAAATTCCAGTGTCACACACGAAGCCCCATGGGCAATGCGCACTCACCACATAGATAATGTTTTAAGACTCTGTCTGTATCTGAAGTCGATCATGGATCAGGGAATTCTCAGTGTTTCCTCCCAAATATTTACGAATGATGTTCCATATATGGTAAAAGAATCAAAGGGAACTCCTCATGGTGAAGTATATACCAACATTTATTGATAAAACAAGTAAAAACTCACATGTATTGTAAAAAACGGCCGGTGTCCCATGAACTCCTGTGTTCACGTCCGCATTGGATGTGACGCTGTGACGTCAGATAGCCCCGCCCCTGTATCTGTTATATGCTGCAGCAAGCTAATTTATGTTGGACTTCTTGATTATCTGCTTTTTGAAAGAAAAATAAAGACTTTTTGTTAATGTAAAGTATCGGTACTTGTTCTGGAAAGAATTATATCAGTGCAAGACTTTAGTTATATTTTATATAAGAGATATGGAGGGTGGTGTTAAAGATGTTGTAGCTGAACTGCAGTTATGGAGAAGGAAGTGTATCAAACAAAATCCAAGGCCATCATGTGCAATGAGTGGACTCAGTATATGGGACAAAGACATGTATCTAAACAAATACTCTTCTGCAAATTCTGGCGTTTCACCTTCCATTCCAGAGAAGTAATTTACTACTCGGAAAAGGATCAAGATATACTTGCGGAATACAACAGGACAGGTAAGTAAAATAATGAATAATTATAAATTAAAATGTATATTAGCACTGCTATCAATTCACCGTTTGGAACCAGTGACACCACTAGATGTTTTGGGTGAGCTTGCTAAAAGAAAAAAGAAACTAGATATGTCATTATAACTTTGGTAAGTGATGTTTGTTATATCTCCTGCATTGTATATTCTGAACTGTATTAGGCCAAATTCACAAGACTGAAGAAAGAAAAAAAATGCTTATGTTGCCCATGGCAGCCAATTAGTTTCCATGTGTCAATTTTTAAGAGAACCTAAGAATACAGAAGCAAAGATCTAAGTGATTGATATGTACAACATTTACAGTTTTTCTTTCTCTAGTCCAGGTGATTTGTGCCCACTTTCGTTTATTTTAAATAGTTACATAGTTACATAGTTACATAGTATTTGAGGTTGAATAAAGACATTAGTCCATCAAGTCCAACCTATTAGGATCTCATTCTAGGAGTACCTGTACCCCTGTATATTACGGTCCCTTAAGAAATCGTCCAAAAGTTTCTTGAACAATTCCACATTATTTGCTGAAATCACCGCCTGTGGCAGTGAGTTCCAGACCCTAACTGATCTTACTGTGAAGAACCCCCTTCGCACCTTGTGCTGGAATTTTTTTTCCACCAATTTTAGGTTATGGCCTCTAGTTTTTGTAACGGAGTTAATTTTAAACAGTTTATCGCTAATGTTGCTACCACCATTAAACATTTTGTACATGGAAATCATATCCCCCCTTAATCTCCTCACCTCTAATGTGAACATGTTTAAATTTAGTAGCCTCGTCTCGTAGCTCTGGTCCTCCATACCCCTAATTAGTTTGGTTGCCCTTCGCTGGACTTTTTCCAACTCAAGGACATCTTTTCTTAGTACTGGTGACCAGAACTGGACCGCGTACTCCAGATGAGGTCGAACCAATGATCTATAAAGTGGCAAAATTATAGACTTGTCCCTGCAATACATCCCCTTTTTAATACAGGACAAGACCCTGCTAGCTTTGTTTACAGCAGCCTGGCACTGCAAACTACCTTTCAGTTTGTGGTCTACAATGACCCCCAAATCCTTCTCCATTTCTGACTTCCCCAGCGGCATACCCATAATTGTATAACCCATTTGTTTATTTTTAATTCCAAAGTGCATTACTTTGCATTTATCGACATTAAACCTCATCTGCCACATTAATGCCCACTCCCCTATTTTATCCAGGTCCTCCTGTAATGTTATAGTGTCTAAGTCCGTGTCTATTACCCTCCCTATTTTGGTGTCATCCGCAAACACGGAAATATCGCTGTTAACACCCTCCCCGATGTCATTAATAAATAAGTTGAACAATATGGGACCCAGCACAGAACCCTGAGGCACACCGCTCATTACACTAGCCCAGTCTGAAAAGGTGCCATTTACAGATACCCTCTGGACACGTTCCCGTAGCCAGTTCTCTATCCACGTACACACCACCTCATCTATGCCCATAGCCCTCAGCTTGTGTAGCAAGCGTTTGTGTGGTACCGTATCAAAAGCCTTTGAGAAATCCAGATATACCACATCCACCGGCTTACCTCCGTCCATATCTCTACTTACCCCCTCATAAAAAGTTAGCAAGTTAGTTAGGCAGGAACGGTCTTTCCTGAACCCGTGCTGATTGTCATTAACTATCCCGTTTTCCTGAACAAATTCTACCAGATAATCCTTTATTATGCCCTCTAGCATTTTACAAACTACCGATGTTAGACTGACCGGCCTATAGTTCCCAGGTTGGCACCTTGCCCCCTTTTTGAATATTGGGACTACCGTAGCCCTCCGCCAATCACTGGGGATCCTACCAGTCATTAAGGAGTCCTTAAAAATGAGGATTAATGGTCTAGTTATAACCTGGCTTAATTCCTTAAGTACCTTGGGGTGCAGGTTATCCGGACCCACTGCTTTGTTTGCATTGAGCATTTTAAGTCTTTGTTGTATCCCGGTTTCTGTCAACCACTGGGGTATATTTTGAGTTAAACTGGGAGTTTTATCATGTGTGTCAAACCCGTTTCCCTCCCGAGTGTATACTGAGGAGAAAAAAGCGTTCAGCGCCTCGGCCCTCTCCTTGTCGTTTGTGACTAGCTTCCCGCTTCCATCCTTTATTGGGCCTATCTGCTCCTTTCTCACCTTTTTACTGTTAATATATTGGTAAAATGTTTTGGGGTTCTTTTTACTATCTGCGGCGATATGCTTTTCGCACTCAGTTTTAGCTGCCCGGATTTCTAGTTTGCATTTTTTGTTACATTCTTTGTAGTTAAGGAACGCCAATGCCGTCCCTTCCGTCTTATATTTTATAAATGTCGCTCTCTTGTCCTTGACGTGTTGTTTTACAGTTTTATTAAACCATATTGGTTTAGTCTTTGATCTTTTATTTTTGCTCCCTAAAGGTATACACTTTGAAGTAGCAGTATGTACTGTGTTTTTAAAACAATCCCACATCTGGTCTGTGTTTAGGTTTTGAAATAAGTTTTCCCATTTTATTTCCCCCACTAGGTTGCGCAGCTTCTCAAAGTTGGCCCTTCTGAAGTTTAGGGTTCTAGTCCTTCCAGTACACTTCCCTTTTCTGTGTTCAATATTAAAAGTAATCACATTGTGATCACTATTACCCAATGACTCCCCAATTACAATATCCTCGATTAACTCTGCATTATTAGTGACAATTAGATCTAAGATGGCATTTTTTCTGGTAGGAGTCTCCACCATCTGGTCCATGAAGTTGTCGCGCAACATGTTTAGAAATCGCCCCGCCTTTGCCGAACCCGAAGTTCCATTGGCCCAATTTATGTCTGGGTAATTGAAGTCACCCATCACGACTACATTGCCCTCTCTCCCAGCTATTCCTATCTGTGAGTGAAGATTGACTTCTCCCTCTTCCCCTATATTTGGAGGTTTATAGCAAATACCCACGAGAAGTTTACGGCTAGCGTCCGTCATATCTAGCTCCAGCCATAGAGTTTCCACGTCTTCCCCATTATTTGACGTGATATCGTCCCTTATATGCACATATAGATTATTTTTTACGTAAATGCAAACACCCCCCCCTCTTCTCCCACCTCTGTCCCTCCTAAACAGGTTATACCCCTCTATATTAGTAGCCCAGTCATGCGTGCTGTCCAGCCAGGTTTCCGCTATACCCACTATGTCGAAGTCCTCTTCAATTAACCTAATTTCAAGCTCCTCTATTTTATTTGCCAGACTTCTAGCGTTGGTGTACATACATTTAATTCCTCTCTTTTTGTGGGACAAAAGTTTACTACCTTGTTGTTCCCCACTATTTTTATTGTTATTATTCTGCCTTGATTTCGGTCGTCCGTTGTTAGTTATACTTACATGTGCCAACGGATTTCCTATATTGACTGGAGTGAGCCCACTATTATTAACTCCTTTTTTACTACTTTCTGTGTTATTTTTATCTATGATTAAATTATCAACGTTTAGTTTAAGTAATTTTATTTTTATACCCTCCCCCCCACTTTCTAGTTTAAAAGCTCCTCCAGTCTTTCTACCATTTTCCCTCCCAGGAATGCTGCACCTTTCCCATTAAGATGCAGCCCGTCTCGGCTGAAGAGCCGATAGCCGACTGCGAAGTCAGCCCAGTTCTCCAGGAAACCATAACCTTCCTTCTGACACCAGCTCCGGAGCCACTTGTTAAGCTCCCTCAACTCGCGCTGTCTGTCCGGAGTGGCTCTTGGCACCGGCAGTATCTCTGAGAAAACTACCGTGGAGGTCCTTTCCTTCATCCTAGCACCTAGGTCTCTGAACTCCTGTTTAAGGACACTCCAATTTCCTCCTATTTTGTCATTGGTGCCGATGTGCACCATGACAACGGGGTCGTGCCCAACCCCATCTAGTAATCTGTCAATTCGTTCCGCAATGTGTCGAACACGAGCCCCCGGCAGGCAGCACACTGTTCGACGCTCACGGTTCCGATGACAGATTACCCTGTCAGTCCGCCTGATGATGGAGTCTCCCACCACCAGGATCTGCCTCTCCTGACCCTCCATCCTGCTCCCGTCCTCGCCGGAGCACTCACTCCCCCTGCGGATATAGGATGAGTCGTGCTCCAGCAGTGTCCCCCCTGAACTGATGTCCCCAATATCCTGCAACTTGGCAAATTTATTGGGGTGAATCAGATCAGGGCTGACCTCTCTAGCACTCTTCCCCCTCCCCCGCCTTCTAACAGTAACCCATCTACCCACCTCTGGATCCCGCTGCTCCAACCCCCCCTCCTCAGCCTGACCCCCCTCCACGACAGCCTGGTGCGTTAAGTCCAGACTCTTTTCCATGTTGTTTATGTTCCTCAGTGTTGCCAGT
>NW_017307195.1:216861-217163 GCF_000935625.1 Nanorana parkeri
TATTAGGGATATATAAGATTAATTATTTAACTGTAGTTTTATTTTCTAGGGTTTAGTGGATCACGAGTAGACTTTTGCTTGGTGTTTGCTGCATATTTTTACAAAGTATTTTTTGAAAATACTCAATGAAAATGCTCAGTGTGTAGGTACCAATTATGAGTCTTTTTAAAACATGTTTTTTATCGATATGGTGTCAAACAACTAAATCGGTATTGTTCAAAGCAAAGGATTGGTTTAGGAAGGATATGGCTGGTATATTTTTCAAAACCTTGCTGTGTCTACTAGATAAAGTCTTATAATTT
>NW_017307195.1:218028-252954 GCF_000935625.1 Nanorana parkeri
CGGCCCTGAGGAAGAGGAACGCCAGGAGTATAGAGGGAGGGAACAGGCAGACGCAATTACCATTGATGTTCTTTCAGCTGCAACACATTGCCAAGTGGGCCCAAGCAATGAAGAGGGTGAGAATGGCAAGGTGGTTAAACCTGGGTGCCAGAGATTGTAGCAGAGGAACTTGTGGGAGAGGCACAACATTAGTGGGGCAGAATATCATCCAGGGGCAGCTTGCAGAGAAATAGTGTGCCTGGCAAAATTCAGCAGCAACACAAGCTGCCTGCCAACCGCCTGATATGTGATATTGCCACCCACATACTGAAACTCATTTTCCATGCTGCAGTAGCTGCACTTGCTGCAATGGACTGTTAGTGAGTATTTGTGCGGGACAAGGGCAGACTCTGGGGATCTGGGATCTGTTTTTTACCACATCAGTGGCTCCTGATTTAGGACTCGTGTACCATTTTGTCACCATTCAAAGAGGCGACCAGTGGTGAGCCATGGAGAGGCAGGGATCAATGACACAATTCCTCTAGCATACCTGCTGGAGCACACAGTATGTGGTGTAATAAACTGGGCACTGAAGGCACAGCAGCAAGAGGAAATGGGGTTTGCTCGTGACATAGGGCCTGTCGACTCCTTTCAAAGCTGTCTCCATCACATCCTGAGGCATGAACAGGCAAAGGAGAAACACGAGTAGGAGGGTTGGGGGTGCAAGCAGTGAGGCGGACATTAGCCAGGATTCCAGAGGTATGGTTCACCCCTTTCAAACCCCATGGGTGTAGTGAGATAATTGAGGACTATTGTCCTCAATGACAACAAGGACTATGGTTGGGAATATTTGTAGGAAATGGGCTCACTCATGCTGCAGTGCTGTTTATGGGCACCAGGACTGTTGCCATGAAGGAGAGGGATTACTGTTGGTGGTCCACCCCTTTTGGATCCCTGATAAAAGTGGAAAAGAGCAGACCTCATTATGCCAGGATCTCCTTTCTTGACCGGTGTGGCTCTGATCCTCAGATCAGTGAAAGGAGGACCAGTGGTTGCCTCTGAGGCTTTAAAGTAACGCATCAGCCAGGCCTGACTGCTAGCAGCAGTCACAGGCAGGGTGTAAACCATGGGACCTCTGATTATCTGGGGTCAAGGGCTGATGCGGTCACCCTTAGAATTGAGGACTCCCTGGACTTGTGTGTCCTGTGGCTAGTGTGCTTTCAGACAGGGCAGTCAGCACAGTGGACAGTTTTGTCACAGAAAAACGAATCTACTTGTCCCCACACAATTGACTGACTCACTTTAATAAAAATGGACTACTCCTGGATCAGCAATGAGTTCCAAAGCCCTGCAGCTGATTCTAACAAATACTTTTTTCTTTGAATCTGGCATAAAAAAAACATTATACCTTACAGCATTACCATCTTCTGCAACCACTGCTGGCCTGCCACCAATACCATCTCTTTCCACTGCTGCTGGCCTGGCACTGTCAAGGTGCCATATGTAAAGCTTCAAAATCCAGATAACTTGCAGCATGTTAAGTCCTGCATTGCGCCTCAAAGTTTGTGGTGTATTCTGGTGATCAGGCACTGTCAACGTGCAACACGCAATATTTCTGCAGTTGCTCAGCTGCAAAATTTGGGTAATTTTATTTTCTGCATTTCTGTGTTGTGCCTCAATGTTTGCAGTGCATTCTGGTGATCATGCACTGTCAATGTGGTACACATGTTTCTGTAGATGGTCTTCAGCTGCACAAATTTATAATATTTATTTTTGGCTATTGTCTCTGAAAGATTGTACTTTTTTTTTTTTTTTGAAACCTGACTGGTTTCTCCCCAGTAAACTGAAGTCTGGTAGAAGTACTTACATACTACGCATGTCAGTAAAATATTTAGCTGATTTTTTTAGTGAAATCATAAATTCGATGTTTTGAATAAAAGCTGCCTGGTGTCTCGTGTTCAAGATGGGGGCAAGTAAAACGTTTTAAGTACTGTGTATTCAGTCAGTACAATATTTAGATGTCTTTTGTGTTTTACATGTGTTTTTCTGTGAAATAAATATCCTCTAAAGTTGTTTTATTTGTTAAAAGCTGACTGTTGTCCCTCCTGTTCAAAATACAGCCTACCAAAAGTGCCTAAACTTTAGAGTTACTGAAATATTTCTTCCTTTATTATTTTAAATATAGACATTTAAAAGTGAATTTTTGGGCTGTAAAATTGAATGCACAATATTCCTTTGTAATAGCCTTTCTTTGTATACACTTTATTTTGTTTTTTGTCCTTAAATGTTTTATGAAGTAAATGTTTTATCAAATGTGACTTTGAAGAACTTTCTTTTTTTCTTTTTAATACCACATTACTTATATTTCAGTGTGAAAAAAAATACTTTTTGGTCCTCCAAAGCTAAATGGGGATGTAGGGGATAAGCCAATGAGAACTACAATAAATTGTAAAAATACTCTGTATGCTTTATGTAGCATATTACTTATATTTTAAAATGAATTTAAAATGTAAACTTTAAATGTTTTGATCCACCAAAGCTAACTTCAGTGCTGACTATGCAGTCTGTGCATTATTGCTGGCTGTGGCCTCTGACATAATTTATTTCACAATAGAACCAACCTCTTCTTTCCCTCTTACACTGCGGCCAAGTATAAAACGCTCACATAATGTGCAGCAACGGTATAATATTTCTGGCTACTGTCTCTGAAATAATAGAAACTGTCTCACCACTCCTTACTCTCCAGCCACTATGCAATATGTCTGGCTATTTTCTCTGAAACATGGCACTGTAATTTTTATTTCAGCATAACAGCTTCCCCATCTCCAGAATATTTGGTTTGTGGTGTGAAGTGTTTTATATGCACTCCGTGTTCACATTTTATTAAAATTTGCAGATGATACAGTGTGATACTGAACAAAAATAAATTCACAAGCTATGCTATGAAACTTTTGCCACTGTTTGGCAGTTATTATTTTTTTGCAAGTGTAAGACTTATGATAACTTTTAGATCTTTTGTGTTTGCTACTTGCACCATTAAATGCTGGCCTATTACTGATAGCAAAAAAAAGTCAGGTATAACAGCAAAAACTACCTAAAAAAACAACTTTTTTTCAAAGCGAAATAAATCCGATTGGGGTGCTGATGCTGTATAGAAGTCATTGAAGAATGTGAAAGTAAATAAAAACACATTTCACATGCAACATGAAATGTTGCTGATGCTGTATGTGAGAATTGCACTGTTCCATTACACTGCATACAGCTTAAAAGCAGCTCCCAAGATTGTTCTTTGAAGGATTGGTGTTTTTCCTATGTTGCTGTCAACGTCACAGAAAATAGAGGGCCCCATTCTCATTGAACTGTATTTCTTAATTTTTTTTTTTGCATTGGTAAATGTCCCCTATAGCAGTGCCCAGTGTCCTTTGTTTGACAATCATTTGCCTATTTGCTTTAAACATGCACAAACCATGTAAAATATTATGTTTTCATAAGTGAAAAGCTTCTGGAATTTAGCTGTCCCTACACACATAGTATTATTTAGAATTATTTACCTATTGAAATCCCTTCCCAGTGAGGCGTCTCCACTTTCTTCAAAGGAAACAGCCAGCTGGCTAGTCCTCCTTCTCAACACATTGGGGTTGATTTACTAACCTTATAAACACGCCACGACCAAGTATACACCTCTGTAGTGTGTTCCCTCCCAGCATGATCTATTGGTGGAATCTAGACGCCTTTGTAGTGTGTACACACCCAGCAGGTGTGTTGTGCAAAGCCCTGCATGAATTACAAGGGGATATTGTGTAAATTAGCTCTACATTGTGTTGCTTGCGTTGATGAATGCAGGAATGTAAATACATGAGCTAACCATTTTTGTCTAAACTGTGAAGCAGCATTATAAATGCATCATGTGCATGATTTTTCCATATATGGCATTAGTGGAAATATGCTTTTAGAGACTTTTTGGTTGATAAATACGTTTTGCTGTGTAAAAATCACACGCACCTAGTGCGTGCGTGTGTTTAGGTTAGTAAATCACCCCCATTGCCTCTCCTTCTCTACACAAAGTCTAAGTGTGGCCATAAACTGCTCTATTTTTCTCATTCAGCCCATGGGCTGAACAAAAAAAATAGATCAGATTCCTCCATCAACACTACGAGTGGAATCCCCGCTGTTTGCATTGTATTTTGACAGCAACGGCAGCCCCTGTCAGAATACCCCAACAGAGCCAGCAGCTCCTTGGCTTCAGGCTCTGGTCGAACAAAGATTTTCCAGCCAGCTCCTTCAATCAGCTGATTGAGGTGTGCCAACAGCAGCGCACACAGTGTGGATCCGGACGGTTCTTGAGGAACATAGGCACCTTAAATCCAGGCAAATTGTTTCGTTTTCAATAGAGGAGAGAAGTTGGGGAAGACATACAGTCTCCATTATTATGGTTTTAATTCTGTTTGACCTCACTTCAACCTCAAAATAAGGGTTTTCGGTTCATGTGTTGGACTTTGGGTTGCAGTTGTGTGTGTGCATGTATGTGTATGTATGTGTGTACTGTATATATATATATATATTGGAGTGGGTGTGTTTGTGATTTTAACCCTTTCACTTACAAGGACGCATGCTGTATGTCTCTGCCAGAAGGCCCCTGTAAACAGACTCTGTGTAGTTGTATAAAGTCGACTTAGGGCTTTACACTGGAAGTGATTATTGTGGCTGAGCTGCCGCCAGATTGCTCGCAGGGGCCAGTGAAGAGTGCACCTCCATCCGACACCCCCGACTGGCATCACGGGTGTTGGTGAGTAGAGGGGAGAGAGACCAGTGAACATCCATTTGTTGATCAGCATAGCTTAGCAAGGATGCTGAATGGAGCTGGAAGCTATGCTGATTGCATCACTTCTGATTCCTCGGCTGTCTTTCCCGGGGGTAGAGAAACCGGGGGAAGAAGCTATTCAAGTGCAATCTGCACTTGAAAAGCTTCTTTGAATTGGAAAGGTGACACTAGGGGTCTAATAAACCCCCAATATCACTTTCAAGAGAACCTGTCACCACTAATATTCTATCACATAGGGGGTCTGTAAGCTCCCCTATGTGATAGCAATGAAGTTATGTAAAAAGAAAAGTTTAACCACCTCCCGGCCGGCCGCTGTACACATACGGCCAGCTGGGACCTTCCTAGATCTGAGCTGGTGTATTTAAACGTCCCGCCAGGTCCTCCCACTCGTGCGTGCCACGTGGGAAACTGTCTTAATTTAAAAACAGGCAGCGATGCCTGTTAACATACAAGTGATCTGCCGGCTATAGAGCCAGCGGATCGCTTGTATAAGCTGCTGGTCCATGTCCCCCCTCCGCGTCCCTCCTACCTCTGTCACGCTGGTCCCGGGCTACGCTGTGCTCAGTGCCCACGACCAGCATAGTGGCTCTGTGACAGAGAATCTCCCTCCCATCCCCTCTCCGCTGTCAGATTGCGGAAGTGATGTACAGGTGAAACGCGATTAGAATATCGTGCAAAAGTTAATTTATTTCACTAATGCAACTTAAAAGGTGAAACTAATATATGAGATATACTCATTACTTGCGCCCATTACACCGCACGTTACATATCGCCGTGAATGTCGCAGTGAGAGCAATAATTCTAGGGCCATCAATCACCGATAACACTAAACTAAAGAGAGGTAACATCTTTTAAAGCGTCGCCTATGGTCAATTTTGGGTATGGTAGTTTTTGTGCGCAATTTTAAATCTTGACATGTTTGGTGTCTATTTACCCGACATGACCCCCGTCTTTTATATTTTACCAAAAAAATGGGTAATAATATTTTTTTCCTAACATAATGTTAAAAAAAAGGGTTTTCAAAATTTTCAGTCATTTTTTCTTAATATAGTAAAAAAATACCACCAAAAGAAAGCTCCATCTGTCTCCAAAAAAATGGTATAAATTGAATTTCAGTACAGCGGTGCATGACAGAATAAATGTCAAAGTACTGCAGCGCTAAATACTGAAAAATGGCCAGGCCAGGAAGGGGGTGAAAACACCTGGTCAGCAAGTGGTTAAGAAATAAGTCTCCCCCCTGCAAATGCAAGCATACTAATATAAACAAGCATAAATACGCATCATGTTCATCTACGTATGAAAAACTACGATTGTGCTACACCTGTTAGGTATAGTCGCATGCACCAGAGTGAGAGCAATATTCTAGGGCAAATATTCATGGTTGGCTCTAAAGAGATAACCTGTACAGGCTTTTAAAAAGTTGTCTATGGACAATTTGGAGTACTGTATTTTGTCGCCGTTTTACAGGCGCATGCAATTTTAAGCTGGCCTGTTGGGTATCTATTTACTCGACACCTCCTCATCTTTTATATTTTACCAAAAAAATGGGTATTAGATTGTGTTTTTGTGCACTAAAATTAACTTAAGTGTAATTTATACTGATATTTAGGGTTTTATAAAAAGTTGCACTAATATCATGTGGCGTAAAAATGTGCAACTGGCGCCATTTTATTCTACAGGATCTGTGCTTTCAGGAAACGTATAACTCAATGGTTTTAACCAATTTTAGGCCCAAAATGTGGATTATGGAACTTGTGCAAAAAACAAAAAAATCTATTTGTAAAAGGGTTAAATGCTTTAATCTAAATTATTACGTTTTTGGAATTTCCAGCTTATTTTCCATTTTGAGCTTTGTGTTCATTATAAATAGATGGTGCCAAATCCTGTTATTAAATTTTGGCCTTAAGTGCAAAAAGATTTTTGTTCGGTCTGCATTTCGAGTTCTTTCTGGAGTGAATCCATTTTCCAGTTCCATCTATATATCTTACAGTCTCGTATACTGTAAGAGTTACATGTGTTTAAATAATCCTTAAATTATGAATAGGTAAACTAATTAGATATTTGAAAGGGTTCAGAATTCAGTTAGTAAATACAGTTTGCATAATTCAAGCCTTGTGGATACCTGCAGCTATGTATAGGAGACAGTTAAACATGAAAAATGATCTTTTCAGCACAAATGCCATCCTACACCAAGGGATTTAACTGATATACTGTAGCTCTTGAATATAAATTCAAGCTGAAAGCCCCCGACACTATTCTTATCCTGTAAGAGCTTTAACGAGAATATATCTAGCAACTCTTCATTCTTGCATATATTTTGTAGCCACAAAACAAGATGTCATACCACTAATGTTATGTGTGAATTACATTTTTCTTTATATGGTTATATAGAAGATAAATAGTTGTATAGTTATTCAGTATGTGAAATATAAACACTAAATGTTCAGTTTTATTATTTCTTTACATGCAAATGAATAAGTAACATGGAATTTACAATATGTAGCCTATATCTCTTGGGTTTTACCTTATTTACAATGATTTCACAGTGAAGATAGAGTAACTGAAGCAAGCAATACAGCTGTCAGATTCATTGCCATTGCCATGTGGCCAATTGACATAGCTGAGAATTCTGAAAGCATGAGTCACCCTTGGTCTTAAGCCTTGCCATGCTCCCTGGGGAATTACTTTAGCTATTTGTAAATTACAATAATGTAGCCATTTTCTGTTTCATTTTTGAGAATATTTTCAGCTACAGTTTTGTAAATGTTAATATTCACCTGTTGACCATTTTAACCACTTGCTGTCCAGAGCAATTTCTTACTATTTACACACACATGATAAAATCTGAATTTTGGCGAGAAAACAGCTTAAAACTACCAAGAATTATATATTTTCTGAAAGCAGAATAAAAAGAATGATAGTTACAATTTTTTATGTCTGTTTATCAAACCAGTTTTTGTAGGATGACATACACTAAGGGGTCTATTCACGAAGCTGCAGAAGGATCTGGCCGTAGCTTCGGCCGATCCTTCGGCTAGCTTCGGCCCCAGTAACCCTTCGGTTCAGTAGAACCGAAGGGGTGCTGTACGGGCTATTAACAATAGCCCGTACAGCTCCCGCTCATGGCCGAGCGGCTCAGCCGAGCCGAACGCATATGCATCGGCTCGGCTGAGCCGTGCTGAAAGCCTAAGCTGGCCGAGCGGACGCCCATTGGGCGGCCGACAGCCTGCTTCTGACAGCTGGGCAGAGCCAGCAGTGATCTTACGGCTGGCTCCGGCAATTTTCAGAGAGATCAGTATCCCTGGTTACCTGTTAACCAGGGACACTGATCGCCAAACAGCTAACTCTCCCTGGCGGCCCCGGAGTCTCCTACTCCCGACCGCCAAGGAGAGAAACACTGCTGTGTCTTTTTACTAATTTAGTGCACAGAAACAGAATATAATACCAATTGTTTGGTAAAATATAAAAGATGGGGTCACGCCAGGTAAATAGATACCAAACATGTCAAGCTTTAAATTGTGTTATCTTGTGAAACCGCAAAAAACTACAATACCCCAAATTTCCCATAGGCTACCCTTTAAGAGCGTGTACCGCTCATTAGTTTAGTGTTACCAGTGATTAATGGCCCTAGAATTATTGCTCTCACTCCGACGTTTGCGGCAATATGTAACATGTGTGGCGTAATTTTCGTTTTTGCACGTTGGCGCATCCAATGCGTGTTTACCTTGTATGTGTGTGCACGTTGGGGACAGCAGACTAATAAATGTCTAGTTATAGATTACAACATATCGTACATCAATCAATATGTATACCCCATATGTTTTCTACTACATGGTCTGTATATACTGTCGAAGTACAGACTTATTTACAGAATGTTTTGTTCAGTAGAATTATTTTTATATATATTCTGTATATAAGTGTTGATGTTTAGCTGACTTTGCATTTTACAACTTTTTTAAGGTTCTCATTAATATGCCTGCTGTATGGTAGTACTTGGGGGAATCCTCCGTATAATTTAACCGGGTTACCTTCTGGTCTTCTTAGGGGTGCCTTCAAATTTTCACACAATGTCATGCATTTCCATGATGCAGGTGAGCAAGGCACCACCACCATGGAAACACATGATGCTTATCCAGGGCATTCAGAAGAGCACAGAAGTCCACCTGCTCAACCTCACACTTTTTTTTTGCTTGGGGTCCCTTCTTAAAACCCATGCCAGACCCTTTTCTAGTAATTATAAATTTTGAGGTAAACCACATGTCATATTTTACATCTTTATACTTTAAACTGGGGTGCTTTGTAAATATTTCCATTCTTTTAAAGCATGTCGTGACTGAAAAAAGGTTGAGAAATGTTGGTATAACTATACTAGAAATCATACAGTGGAACCTTAGAATAAAAATGGCATTATAGGCAGGCAAATGCATATTTATACTGTATATAGCAAGATAATATGTATAATTGCTCTTGTGATAATTGTAAGGCCTTTTTGTAAGGGCATCCTAATATCCAAGTTCTGGAGGCCTCTTCCCTTTAGGTAAGGGTGAGGCTTAGGCATTCTGTACATGGGATCCACAGTCCATTGCACTTGGGAATTCAGATCTACTGTTTAAAGTTTAAAATCATTTTGTTGATTGAGTTTTGATATTATTATGACATCTGATGTTTTTGGACGACCTTTGTTCTTTTAGGCAGACTTTCCACAGATCCTGTTGACACAAATGTTATAGTCTGCAAAATGCATAGAGAACTACCCTTACCCTATCAGACAAATCTGTAGAATATAATGTGAAATAGAGATGTTTTATGTTGTAAAAACAACTGGCTGACGGAAATGGTATGTGAGGCTAATGCTGCTAAGCATGTGGAGAAGTGCAAAAACAGTTTAAATGTTGAATCTTAAATGTTCAATTAATGAAACTTCTAAAACAATAAAATAAAGCTTGAGTTGAGCCTGATGGCTCCTTTCCCTCAAATCCATGCATGGCAATTCACATGAGATGGTCCTGCACACACAAGGTTGTAGAGAGATTACAAGTCTCCCCGAGAGCTAGCATCCTTAGTTTTTGAAAGATATTGACTGACATACACATATTGACTGACTACACAAGATATTGACTGACTACACATCCCCTACATAAGTATAAGGGCACATAACATACATAGGAGGGAGTTCACCATCCTTAAGGATTCAAGTACATTAGAATTCTGGGTACTAGGTTGAAGTTAACCCAACATGATTTAATGTAGGAGCAGTACTTACTCCATGTCTGTGTATATATGACTGGCCTGTGGCTTTGTTACAGAGTAGTCACAATTTTGTCAGACAGTCCCTCGCTTTTGAGAATGTTCCATTTAGTATCCAAGCTGTTAGGTGTAATTCTAATAGGTGAGGGTTTAGTGCTGTGACAAAAGGTCTGGTCTGACTGGTAAGTGGAATGGAGGATCTTCCTACATGTCCTGTAGGAGGACATACCAGGCCATTCTCGGCCAGAGCGGAGCAATCAGAATTACTCTGTAGCAATCCAACTCAATTTTCCTGATTACTCTTGGGAGTAATATCGTGGATGGAAAGGCTTAAACCAATGGAAACATCCATCTGTATGCCAGGGCATCCATTCTAATGGGTTGTCCTGGGACATCATGGAAAATTATTTACCCTGGTGTTTTGGGCCTTCGTGAAGAGTCCTACACGAGGAGGGCCCAATTTGTCCACTAGTGTCTGAAAGACTTCTTGATCCAGGGATCATTCTCCCTGTTTGAGTTGGTTTCTGCTCACATTCTCCTTCCATTTTATGGATGTGGCTGAAATGGCGAGCAGATTGGCTTTCCTCCCAGGTGATGATAGGGCCCAAGATCCTTTGGAGTGACCTTGACCTGGTGCCATTGATGGTTCAAGTGCAATACCATTTCGATGTTGTCTGGTAGATTAAGAGCAGAGGGCCTACTATGGTATCCTACCTGACAAGTCAGTTCACGTAGGGTACCATTGCAGTGTTGTCTGATAGATTCAGAGCAAGTTTCAAGTAAATCTTGGCACTAAAATGATGTAAAACTTCTCCTAGAGCTAGCAGATTTCTGTTGTTCAAGGAAGCAGGAGTTAACCACATAGGTTGAACTTGCTGGGTCTGTGTCTTTATTCAACCTTACCAACTATGTACCTCTGTTCATTTTCCCTGTTTCACTTCTTTCGCAGTGGGCTCCCCAACCACTGGCAGCTGTAGTGATTATCATCTGTGTGTGGTAACTCCTTAGTCTACCTTTGTTGAGGTTGTTTCCATCCTCCATTGAAGAGAATTTGTGATTTCCCTGGTTAGGCATAGAGACTTGTTTTATCTCTATGGATTCCCATCCCAGTGATCTAATATAAAGGTTTGCAAAAGTCTGAAGTGGGTTTGAGCCCAAACTATGCTGTGAATTGCCATCACCATGGTGCTCAATATAGATACAGCTTTCCTGATAGAGTTTTCTCTGCTCATACAGTAATCTTCAACATTTTTCTTCCATGGGGAACGTTCTCTGGTTCACAGAATCTAACAAGTAACCTAGAAATGTAATTGTTAGGAGTAAATGTCTGATTTCTCAGCATTTATGACCCAGCCCAGGTGTTAGGGTAGTAAGGTGAGCTGTCAGCTGAAGATTCCTTGCCACCTTACCTGGAGTTGGAGCAAATAAAAGGAAGTTGTGTAAGAAGGGGATGATACCCACTTCTGATTCCTCAGGGCCACTATCAGTTCTGCCATGACATTTGTTAAAATCCTGGGGCAGAGGCTAGGCCAAAAGGAAGAGCCTTAAATTGTGGAAAGTTGAAAATATCCTCCTCAACTTTGATTGATTCCTCGCTGGCCGAGTCCTGTGGATCACAAATCACAAAAATGTATCTTTATCCCAAGAATCACATGCGTTTTATTAGGTATGTACGTCACACATAAGGGTCCAAGGCAAAAATTTTACAAATATGTTACAAATGTTACAAATAAAAACAAATAAAAACCCACTCCAAATTAGCAGACTAACATAGAATTTCCTCTCTATTCTAATGGGCAACTAAGCTGTACCAGATACCTCTGTCTTTGTCTCTCAGACTCTGTCGCTGTGTCTCATCCCAGCTCCTCACAAGCGAGCCCTGTTTGCCTTGTGCACTGGGATCTTGTAGATCCTTAATGACAGACCTGAGAGCAAGCTGAGTTTAAACCCCTTATATCCAGGGAAGACTGAAAGTTCCATTCTGAGGCAAATATAGCTGTCAATTCACTCTGCCACAATAGATAATCTCCATCCTGAATCATGTGTAATCTATTGCTTTGTTTAATTTCTTCAAGCTTCTAGTCCCACGAGTTTATACAGAAGAAGCCCTCCAAGAAATTCTGGTTAATTAACCAGAATTTCTCGGAGGGCTTCTCCCGTAAGAAGCCCTCTCCGGGGGAAGCCTTCTCCCCATTGATCCTGCGGTACCTCTGTAATCACTAGTTGAAGCAGTTCCTGTAAAGGCTGATACAATCCTGTCACTAACTGTTGGGTTCAGAGAATTTCGATGACAAAGAATCTTTGAGGGCAGGGTGAAGGAGCTCAAGCATGTAACTTTCTTCAATGATACTTATGATCTTGTTGGAGCCAAGCTTCTCACACTGGGAAATAACTCCCTCAGTCTGCCTGACCCTGGAAGGAACATCATTGGGTTTTAGGGGTGTTGTCTGGAAGCTTAAAATAATTCCCCTTTTGCCTTCCCTTTGTTAAAGGGCCACCTCTTTATGGTTTCTGTTTTAGGGGTCTGCTTCTACTGGCCTTGATTATTCTTCTGAAATGGCTTCTTGTTCATTAATCTGCCTCTTTTGTCTAAAAAGTCCTTTTACTTATCTGTTGGTTTGTTTGTTTGTTTTTTGCACAGGAAAAACAACAAACCAGGGGCAGGAATGCCTGGAGTGTTGTCAGGAGACAGAAACATAAATGGAGGATACTGGCTTCAAGGAAGCCTTTTTATTTCTCTCTGATCTTGTGATTTCTGCAAGAGGTGGGGCCATCTCTCATGTCAACTGTCCTATAGGATGAAATAGTGAAATAGAAACTTTTTATTATTCTGTGTGTTGTGTAATTCACCATAATGTAGCAACTGAAAAGTCCCAAAGTCCATGTTTTGTATATTTATATTAAGGGATGTGAGGTGTGATTAATTTTGTATTGCTGGTCCAGTTGTACCTTTTTATACTGTATAGAATATCTTTAGTCATAATACGCTAATAATCAATAAGAAAAACAGAAAGGAGAAGATTATAAGCACATTTGTCGTGAATTAAAGTTACTCTAGAAAAAATAATTGTTTTAAACGTTTCTGACTTTATAAACGTATTTATTACATCAATGCTGCTAATTTAATTTAAAAGGGATATTTCAAACCCAAAGCATGGAAAGTGATCATAATACTAGCATTACACTTTTAATAAAACTAAAACAAATTCAATACATATATACAAAGAAGCATTTACTTAGTCCATCTCTCCCATCATATCATGTGTCATATTTAAGCCTTTATGCTTTGGCAGCTTCCTGTTTTATCCATAGTTGTAATTCCTTATTACCTTTACATTGCCAATATTAGTTTTCTTGCCCCTGTTTTTTATTACTTTTTAGATTAAAACATCACAAGCCAGACATCCTCTAATGCAGTGTTTTTCAACCTTTTTTGTGCAAAGGCACACTTTTTTCATGAAAAAAATCACGAGGCCCACCACCATTAGAAAATGTTAAAAAAATTTACCTCTGTGCCTATATTGACTATATATAAAGTAATTCTCTTGAATAGGAATCAAATAAACACAAAGAAATTATTTTATAATTACTTTATTATGAAATAATAAAGTATTTTATAATTGTTCATATTTCTGTTCAATCCATGACTTAACTTCACACTTCACACAAATACGTTTTAAATTCAAACTGTAGCACTGACGTAGCCCTGGTTAAAGTAGGGTTCAGTGGGGTCTCACTAGTCTTGGTTAAACCCCACAGAGCCCTGGTGAGATCCCACACTGCCCTGGTTAAACCCGGGCTTTGTAGGGTCTCACCAGCACCAGGGCTCCGTAGGGTCTCACACGGGGCTCTATGGGGTCCCACCATGGCTATGGGCGATTTCACCAGCCTGGTGAGACCCTTCAGGCCCCTGGCAAGACCCCACAGAGCCCTGGCAAGATCCCACAGAGCTCCATGGGGGTCTCACCATGGCTTTGTGGGGTCTCACTCCGGGGGGAAACACCTTCACCCCCTTCTCTTTCCTAGGAAGCCGGGTTAGGGGGGGGGCTTTACATTTGGTTCTGCCCTCTGCGGTTAGAAGGAGTCACACTTTAATGATCACACATATTGTTAACTCCTTCATGGCACACCAAGCGTTACCACACAACCCCAAAAGCCCCATGGCTTTGTGGGGTCTCACCAGGGTAGCAGATTTTGCCTTGTACACACATGCGATGACTCACCAGCCCAAGAGTGAGGAGGAGACTCAGCCCAAGTGATTCCGTCAGGTAACAAAGGGAAGGGGGAGGAGTCTATGTCTGTGACTCCTCCCCACTTCCCTTCGTTACCCATCACGGACAACTACATCACCCGACTCCTCCCCCCTTCCCTTCTTTAGCCAACAAAGCCACTCGGGGAAGGGGGGAGGAGTCCGGTGACGTTGATGTCCGTGACGTCACCGGATCTCCGACGGAAGACCCGGAAGACGGCGGAGAGGTGAGTAACTTTGATCGATCAAAATAATTTTGATCGATCAAAGAAATTAACGATTAAATCGACGGCACACCAGACAATATCTCACGGCACACTAGTGTGCCGCGGCACAGTGGTTGAAAAACGCTGCTCTAATGGAATGATTTAACAAATGAATAAACTCCTCCACAGCCTGACACATACAGATACACAGAAACCTCTGTAGTTGCAAAAAGCTTTGGATTGTCATTATACAGATCACAAGAGAGGCTGTCATGGGTATTCTCTAGATGTAAGTACTGTATCCTTAACTGAATTTACCGAAGGTAGTAGAAAAACTGTGAATGTCAAACTATAACTTCAACTTTATTTCATTTTTCTTTCTCTTGGTGAAGGTAAAAAGTGCACATGAAATAGTACACTGGAAACAGAAACACGTGCCTAACTATAAGCATCACATTGTTTGCATTACAATGTAGACATTGTATTACATTGTATTACATTACAAACTAGAATCAGGTTTCTGAAATCTAAATCTCTAATCAGATATTTAAGACATCCCTGGGCACCTAGATTGAAATGTTGTAGGTTAAACACAGAAACCAGTAATTAATTATAATTCCAGATTTTCAAATTCTCATAATTATCTACCTAACATAATTATAAATAAATCGGAGGGAAAAACCGTTAACCAGTGAAGATTAATATTGATATTATTTATACCAATATTGATGAAAAATGAATCTAGAGACAGACAACAAAAATGCTGCAAGATCTGAGGCATAAAACATATGCAGGGAGCGATGTAGGAACTTAATATTGTGCAGCCTCAAGGAAAGTAGGGAATGGAGGGACATGACTGGAACCTTAAAATACATTAATGGTATAAATAAGGATCAACAGGACAGTATTTTCAATATGAATCTAAGATCAAGATTATAGGGGCATGCTGGGGACAATTAGCAGGAGAAAGGTTCAAGGTAGCACTAGAGAGTATTTTAAGAAAAGAGTAGTACATACTAGAATAGACTTCTGGCAGAGGTAGTGAGTCAACCAGTGAACATGCTTGTGATAAACATAGGTCTATGAACAGATGAAAATGTTAAAACAAAAGACGAGCATGTTAGTCCATTTGGTCTTTTTTCCTGCCACTCTTCTGTGTTTATGTTTCTGTTAAGGTGCCCATACACTGTGCAAATTTCGGTTGGTTCTTGAGGAACCGGCTGAAATTCGCTCAGTGTGTGCTGCTGTTGGCACCCTTTCAGATCAAAGGAGCCGGTCGGAAAATCTTCGTATGACCAAAGCCGGCAGCCAATGAGCTTCCGGATCTGTTCGGGTATTCTGAGAGCGCCCATCGCCGCTGTCAGAATACAGTGCAAACAGTGGAGATTCCTCGATCGACACACTCTTAGTGTTTAATGAGGAATCTGCTCTATTTTTTTTCGTTCAGCCCCCGGGTTGAATGAGAAAAATAGAGCAGTGTATAGCCACCCTTAGAATTGATTTTCCAGATACATAAAAATCTCACAACCAAAGTTCAGCAAAGATTAAAGAATATTTGTCTACAGGAGCATTCTTGGGATGATGGCAACAATTACTGCAAAGGATACTCGGGGCAACCTATAGAAGCCCTGGGGCATACGACCAGGGCTTAGACTGAATGAAATAACATAGCATGCTGTGGTTGTATTTGACACTGAACTCTTTCCCTTCCTAGCAGTCACATCTGCCATTAGAACATATATACACTATATTGGCAAAAGTATTGGGACGTCTGCCTTTACACGCACATGAACTTTAATGGCATCCCAGTCTTAGTCCGGAGGGTTCAATATTGAGTTGGCCCACCCTTTGCAGCTATAACAGCTTCAACTCTTCTGGGAAGGCTTTCCATAAGGTTTAGGAGTGTGTCTATGGGAATGTTTGACCATTCTTCCAGAAGCGCATTTGTGAGGTCAGGTACTGATGTTGGACGAGAAGGCCTGGCTCGCAGTCTCCGCTCTAATTCATCCCAAAGGTGTTCTATCGGGTGGAGGTCAGGACCCTGTGCAGGCCAGTCAAGTTCCTCCCCCCCAAACTTGCTCATCCATGTCGTTATGGACCTTGCTTTGTGCACTGGCGCACAGTCATGTTGGAACAGGAGGGGGCCATCCCCAAACTGTTCCCACAAAGCTGGGAGCATGAAATTGTCCATGCTGATGCCTTAAGAATTCTGATGCCTTAAGAATTCCCTTCACTGGAACTAAGGGGCCAAGCCCAACCCCTGAAAAACAACCCCACACCAAAATCCCCCCTCAACCAGACTTTACACTTGGCACATTGCAATCAGACAAGTACTGTTCTCCTGGCAACCGCCAAACCCAAACATCTCAATCGGATTGCCAGACAGAGAAGCGTGATTCGTCACTCCAGAGAACACGTCTCCACTTCCCTAGAGTCCAGTGGCGGCGTGCTTTACACCACTGCATCTGACGCTTTGCATTGCACTTGGCAATGTAAGGCTTGGATGTAGCTGCTCGGCCATGGAAACCCATTCCATAAAGCTAACTACACACTGTTGTTGTGCCAAACACGAAGTTTGGAGATCTGTAGCTATTGACTCTGCAGACAGTTGGCGACTTCTGCGCACTGTGCGGCTCAGCATGCCCTGACCCCCGCACTGTCATTTTACGTGAGCTACCACTTCGTGGCTGAGTTGCTGTTGTTCCCAGTTGCTTCCACTTTGTTATAATACCACTAACAGTTGACCGTGGAATATTTAGTAGCAAGGAAATTTCACAGATGGACTTATTGCACAAGTGGCAACCTATCACGGTACCACACTTGAATTAACTGAGCTCCTGAGAGCGACCCATTCTTTCACAAATGTTTGTAGAAGCAGCATGCATGCCTAGGTGCTTTATTTGATACACCTGTGGCCATGAAGGTGATTGGAACACCTGAATCCAATGATTTGGAGGGGTGTCCCAATACTTTTGGCAATATAGTGTATATTTAAGCAGAGCTGAATGGAATCCATGGGATGCATATCTGCAACATAAAATAAAGCCCATTTATTGTGTAGAGGTGACCCTTTTCTGAGTCACTATGTTAAAGTGAAGAGTAGCCCCACTGCAAGGGTGAATAACACATTAGTCCTGAGGTCTGCTTTAACTATAATTAACACTTTGGATTACAATCTGCTCCAATAATTATGCTGTGTGCAAAACAGCACAGCAACCTATGCCCTTCCACAGCTATCCATGCTTCAAGGCTGCATGATCTATAAGTGAAGTGGAAGCCCCTAGACCCATCCTCTACTGTTTTTATTCGAATTAGGAAGATGTCACAGAAAAAAATGGCACCTGGAGTCGAGGCGTGAGAACATACCTTGTCTACACTGTTGATCTGTCTATGATACACATGGGTGTGAAAAAGCCATGGTCTAATAATTACAGGCATTAGTGTTGTCTCTCCAATCCTGACGGTGTATTGTTACCAATATAACATAGGAGGGAAAAACTCTCTCTCCTCTATGTCAATAAATATGTATGCATTCAGCAACCAGACCTGGGCTTCCAGTGGGCACAAATCATTGTCACGGACAGCCATGGTTCTGATTGTCTATTACTCATGTCCATGAATAAGACATTACACTCACAGGTAGTATGTTACTAATCTGCAGCAGTGGGATATGTGACCCCAAAATTTCTATGCCCCCTATGCCCCATGGGTCATCCCCCTTGGCCATAGTCAAAGGTAGATTGTAGAAAATCTTTCTACTTCGTGCAATAATGAGAAATCCTGCTTATATAGTGCAGTGCTAAAAAGTGCGTTCTCTGTTCTCCCAACATGCATAAATTAAAAACCAGCGACAGGTACGTAATTCCACTGGCTTGGGCCTAAACTAAAAAAAAAAACAGGGAAGTCTTTACTTACCCTGAGAGAACCAAATCCTATTTGATTTGTGTACCTCATGCTCCTACTTCCGGACACTTCAGTGGGAGGTTTCAGCAGCAGACGATACTGTCAATCAAGAAAACAGTGGGCAAAGCTAGGTGTGGCCAGTTGCTGACTGACAAGCGACAGACTTGAATCAGCAGTGACAATGCTAATAGTCGCATGTTCAACATCATGCAATAATCTGAATGAAGTGGACTTCACTGACATGATCCTTGGGCATTTGCGAGATTTTTTTTAATCGATCGGTCTAAACAGGGGCGTCCCTACACTTTTTGCTGCCTGAGGCTGCCAGTGCACGTTACCCCTGGGAGTAATGTTTGGGGGTGCACGTTACCCGATGGGGTGTAGTGGGAGGGTCGATGTCAGCAGCACACGTTACCGGAAAGGTGATATGGTGGCGGCAAAAGTTACTGGGGGAGCACTTGGTACCTCTGTCTGGGGGGGGCTAAGGTTGTGGGATACATTACTGGGGTAATGTATCTCTGTCCAGCTTCCTGCCTGGCGTACATATGTCCGGTGTCCTGTCCAGCTCACGGACGTCACTGGTTGTCGGGAGCGGGGCGAGATACCAGCCAAAGCATCACATTCAGCTCCTGGTAACCAGCTAAGAGCTCTTAGCAAACTGGGACGCTCTTGGCTCAAGGCTTCCTCATTATAGGGTGAGCCCTTAGTCTAAGGAACAACTGTAATTTCAGATGCACGTACTATTAAGCGCTGCAGCACATTTTTGTCTTATTTATTCAAAGTGCTTTTTAGCTTGATTTATACAAAGGAATATGGAGGTACTGATGTGCAATTTAACATTAATGTTGACACAATACCAATTACACACAGTGGCTTACGAATGACCTAGTCTAAAAAATATAAATGTAGCAGTTGCATCACTTAAATTACACTTTTAAGAACTCAGACAGCTGAGCTTAGTTATTATATACTATTTTAATGGTTAAAATGATTGCAGTGGATTAATGTAAAAACTGGAACACCATTTTAAAGAGAAATCATGCGGCTTGTCTGGTAATTATGGATATCAACGTTCATTTTCTCTGGTGGGAAAAATATATGAGGATTTCATAAGAGAAGTCATACCAGAATGAACAGTAGAGAATACTGTCATACATAGAAATTATCTTTAAAAAATCTATTTAGCCGTCAGAAACATTTCACAGAAGTGGAAACTTAAAATTTTGCTATTAAGCCAATAGCAAATTATGTCAAATTTGCTTACAAAAAAAAGTTTTCTTTATTTAGTGTGTGTTTATAGTAGTTAAGTTTATATAATTTAGTTCTTATTGTATTTGTGTTTTGTATCCTTTTTTTTTTTATTCGATAGTTATTTGTATACTGTCACTTGAAATATTTCCTTTTTCTCTTTTTCACTTGCCTGTTTTTTTCCATTTTGTGACCCTTGGCGAGGATCTGGTGTAGATTTTAAGGGGGAACTCCATGTGAAGAACCAAAAAAACAACAGCATTGGGTCCCACCAAAAATCCATAGCAGACCAAAAGTACAGTCAGCACCAAAAGTACAGTAATTTTTTTTCTTTAAGGCCTCCTTTCAAGCCACCGAAAGGTTCACCCAGTATGCAGCCAGGCTTCCTTAATGGGACTTCTGTTATCGGTACTCTGTATCAGTGAGTAACGGAAAAAAAAATATTGGTACTTGTACTTTGAGTCACATATATGAGCCTTCAAACAAATGAGGCATATAAAATATCTACACAAAGACAAAAAAGCAATATAGACAATAAAAAGTCTCAAGGAAAAAACAAAAGCAAACATTGGTGATTGTGCAAAAAAAAATCCTTCAGATGATTTGCAGCCAATCTGCATATAACTCTCAAACAGAATGATCTTTATAACCTCGTTTGATGTTATAAAAGTGTTCTGCCTAATTTTCTCGTGGTGCGACCAATATATTGCAACCCACACGGACATTGTAAACCATCAATCACACCCTCTGTGTCACAGGATATGTAATCTCTAATATCTACTTGAATGTTAGTAGCATTCAGCTGGAAAGTTTTCCTGCGTTTCATATTATTGGGCACATTTTTACATGCATGGCAACGCCTGCATGAATAAAAACCCACCGCATCAAGGAAGGTTACCGGATTTCTGTTCTTAGGATTATCTACAACACCTCTTGCTATAATATCCTTAATGGCACAGGCTTTCCTATAGACAAATTTTGGTTTGGGTGGTAATACTTTTCTTAATGCTTCATCTAATAATAAAATCTTCCAATGCCTGGCTATAATCCTCTCAATATCTTTATACTGTGCATTAAAATCCAAAAACAGAGCGATAGGCGGTTCTTTCCTGACACTATCAGGCTTATCAGCAATTAAAGTATGTATATCTATATCTACTACCTTGCATATCTCTTTTTCCACAAAGCTCTCCTGGTAGCCTTTGTGCACAAATCTGCCATTTGCCCTGCTGGTCTGATCCAGCAATACCCAATGCCTGTACTGTTTATATCATTGTGAGTACGCATTTTTTATTTAATACATTGCATTTTATTGGACGTTACACACTATGTCCTTGTCCTTTTTCTCTTTCCACCTGGATTTATACTGGTACCTGTGATCTGAGGAGACCTTATCGCCTTTTCTGTGCATGGGCTTCCCTCACCCCATTAAGAAGGGAAAAAGCGCATTTGACATAGCTCTGTAGGTCTATCTCCTCAGGTGAGCACTCACTTGTTCTCATCACTCACTGGGTGGAGGTGAAGGTCTGCCTGCATTGTGTGATTATCCTTACCTGAGAGTTATATGCAGATTGGCTGCAAATCATCTGAAGGATTTTTTTTTTGCACAATCACCAATGTTTGCTTTAGTTTTTTCCTTGAGACTTTTTATTGTCTATATTGCTTTTTTGTCTTTGCGTAGATATTTGATATGCCTCATTTTTTTGAAGGCTCATATATGTGACTCACTTATATATGTTTCACTTTAATAGATATGTATGATTATTAGCTCGGCACAATATTGTTTTTCCAATTTTTTAGATATTTAGTTATATCCTTAGTGCTTGGTAGCGCTTATTTCCACATTACACTTACTGGCGCTGATCACCTTTATTGTTTATTTTTGGTACTTGTACTTGATACTGAAAAACTGGTATTGGTGCATCCCTACAGTTTACCATTGTATATTTACTTTAACAACAAACAAATGAATAACCAAACATAAGAAATACTGCACCTAACTGAACTGAAAAACTGAACCGTAGCCACCACAATTTAAGCTCCTAATAACCAAATATAATCCAAGCTAATACACCAGACAGTATCATTAATAAACCAAACTGGCACCCACCCACCAATTCAATAGAAGTTCATATAACAAAATTTAAAGTCAAGCCCAATGTCTAACAAATGTACACAATTGAACTGATACAGGCCTGGCAAACACTGTCCCAAGTCTACATGGCCATGGAAATATACTTATAAAATTGAAGAGGAATCACTTCAGAAAATATAATCAGGAAGTAGCAAAAAGCTACTTTTACTGATATATATCACATTTAATACTAGATAAAATATCTAAAAATCTTATGGGGGATGGCCAGACTTGAAAAAAACACTAAAAAAGGTAGAAACTCCTTCTAAGGCATGCCCTGTATTTCAAACCATAAAACATGTTAAAGTTTAAGGTCAAACCCCAAATTTTCAGTGATAGCTAATTTGTGGGGTAAACAGGAGGAAAGGACTAACTTGCTATGTCTAATCAAAAATTGCACAAAACAGCCACTTAAGAAAAGATCCTTGAACATTTGAACTGAATCCCCTTATTGATGAGTACCAATTCCAAAATGCACAAAGTGCCGAAAAAGAGTAACAGTGAATGTAACAGGAAAACCAAGGCATCACAGGAAGAACCATAAATAACTAACATAGGAAAGCACAGTTTTAAAATTGCTGGAGTAATAGAAACCCACTTATGTGGGGTATAAAAATGCTCACAAAAACCCTTTAGGCTGCATTTACACTTGAGCTCAGTGTCTTTTTTGGGTTTTTTTAGGTGTGTAGTGCCCCCCTGATCCCCAGAGGCCTGAGGTGGACCCCCTAAGGCAGGGATGGCCAACATTTTACTGTCGAGGGCAGATTCTTAGCCAGTGAAGGGACATGTGAACAAGCAGTTGGCGCCAGTCACTTAAAGTGCCTTTTAAAATGCTTTATTGCAGAACATCAACTGGGAAAGAGGGTGTAGGGCTTCAGACATCCATAGCAAAAATAAAACAGACTACAGTCTCTCCAATCCCTTCAGACTTCCACAATGCAGAATTAGGAGCACAGGCTGACACTTAGCAATAGAGCAGCAGCTGAACAGGGATAGGCATGAGATCTTCCATAGGACAGACACCAGACTTGTTCCTGAGGTCCATATCTGCAGCTGCCATGTGGCTTGAGGTCTAGTCAGTATCTGTATCTCTGATCATCCTACACCAGGCTAAGCCCGGGGGCAGACTGGAACTGAGCACATGGCAATTCCTGAGTATATACGCACTCACCCAGCATGCACCACTGGCCATGAAACTCCCAGTGATTCATTAGTGAGGCAGAGACACCTATGATGTTCCCTATTGGCTGCAGCAGGGTCACACCCCACTCAGGCAGGTACAATCAATAACAGAACACCTGGAATTAACCAGATAATAGCCAACTATAAATCAGACTGATTACAGCACTAGCAAAGCTACATTTCTAGTAGCCACTCCACTGAAAGTGGTATGGGCTACAGGTGTTTTTACAATGTTTGTACAGACATGTTTGCAAGTGTTTCAGGCTTAAGGATTTAATTTGTATTTTTAGCCAATGCAAAGCTAGTTATTAGGCAAAAAAGCTTGAAAAATTTGAATTTTTCAAGCATTTTCAGGTATTCTCTATGAAGTCTACTGGGACCAAAACACTTGACCCTGCTCCAAAAGCAGCTTTTGTACTTTTTTGAGCTACAGGCATTTTACTACAAGTGACAGAATACTCAGATGTCAACAGGAGCCACTGAAAACAATGGCATTCCTCTTGTTAAGCGTTGTAGTGCTTAAGCCAATGCTGCCATCTAGATATATAACTGGTCAATGTTGCAGAAGCTACAGAACAATACTAGCCCAAGTTAAAGCTAAATTAAAGCTATATTAATCAATGACAGAAAGAGCTGTAAATAGTAAATGCAATAATAGTATACCAATACTATCTGCAGCTTCAAAAACTAGCAATATGCTCTATAAACATGTAGTGCTTAGCAAAGGTAAGTCTTCCAGTATTTGCTTCTTTTGCTGCTCTAAAATGTTATGTTGTCCCATGTAATTTTCACAGTGCTGTAGTCATCTTGCTCAGCTAGCAAAGTACTTCATCCTTTAAACTCCACCCCATTTTTAGTGCATACAATGTACAAGGTCTGTTACGACAAACCATATTCTTTAAAGGCTACAACACAATTTTGCAAAGCAGTACATTGCAGTAATATGTGTATGTCACCTCAGCGCACACAGCAACACAGCTCCAATGCACATACATTGTACCACATAATACAGTAATGTTGCTTTATGTTGTGTTGCATTAAGAAAAAATATGCATGCACTTGTTTCTATCTGTTTTTGTGCATTGGCAGCCCATTAAAAATTCAATAGCCATCAATTATTGCAGCTCCACCACACACTTTCAGTGGTGCACTTTCTTTAGTACACAGAAAACTGTCCCTACTTAGTTGTGATTACCTTCCAGACCAAACGTTCCCTTTCCTCCCCTGCTACATGTTATTAGGAGGTAGTGATATAGGGGCTGGTGGACTAAACCAATAAGCACAGACTGTCAAGGTCTTACCTTGTCCTCATGGTGGCAGCCATTTTGGACATGTGCAGACTGCCGTCTCTTTTATATCCTCTGATTGCATCATTGCTTGCCTGCTGCCTGGGCGTCGCACAGTGATGATGTGGCAACACCTGACTATATCAGTCTGCTCAGGTTCATTGCCCTTGCGTTTGTGCTCCAAGGTGCATCTCTGGCAATCTGAGTTCCTTTGTATGATCCGGTCCGGCTGACGGTTCCTCTGGCTCTCGATTACCCGCATCGGCAGACGTACCCGCATTGGACTCGATTCCGACTTGGATGATTACCCGCTTTGGACGTGATCCCGGCTCAGCAGATGTACCCACATTGGACTTGACCGGCTTGTTCCTGACCTCGCTGCTCCCTGATGAATGTTTATTTATGTTCCTTTAAATAAACAGCTGTATTTTACCTGCGTTTCTGTGTGGTCTGGTTTCCTGGCTCCCGTGACACAGACCAGGTAATCGACACTCCCTGAATTGTCAGATTCTGAAGGTTCTTCAGACTGAAGCCACTGTTATTGATCCAATAACACACAGCAGGACCACTGTTAAAGTAACAGTTTAGTCCTTCATATCATACAAGCAACTTGGCAATGTAAAGTGCAGGGCTGAACTCAGTGACCCAACTACAAATCAAGGGCGCCCCATAGTAAAACTTTGGGGCCCCCTGGCTAACACTGTTGTGGCTGGCAGTGTCAGCTGCAGGGGTGTTCCTAGACTTTGTTGCCTGAGGCAGTGTGAAATAGCACCTCCAGGTCTGGCCTATGACTAACACCGTAGGCATGTGTTAATTTTTTTTTAGTTATGTGGACTGACCTTTCACAAGGGCAGTCCAATCAGATCTGCCTGTCAGTTTTTCAGGTGGATCTAATTGGAAGCCCAATGTAACTTTATGGGCAGTTGGATATAAATGGACATGTGTCTGTTTACATCCAATCAGAGTTCCTTCTTGGTGGACCTAATTGTGGTGGATCAGAAGTAATTGGTTGTAAATGGACGCATGGGGAGTCATTGGGTAATAGTGATCACAATGTGATTACTTTTAATATTGAACACAGAAAAGGGAAGTGTACTGGAAGGACTAGAACCCTAAACACGACTGCCTATAAACCTAACATAGGTCCATTAGTTCAGTTTTTCCCTCCATGGAGAAAAAAAAGTGAACATGTTCCGCTCAGTAGGGAATCTGTGTGTGGATACCCTACTGATCGTATTGGACAAGCACCCATGTGTTAAGGGCCTTTGGCTGTAGCTGGGGATTCCTGGCACATGCATCTAGCCTGAGCTGCAGGTAATTGTTCCATGTACAATTACTTGCAGACAGCCACTGACGGATATGGCTGCTGCCACCCTAGCTGTCATTCACTAAAACTGGCACAGTGGCTGCATTTGTATGAACACACCTGGAATTCCTGCCACAAGGATCCATATGTTCTTGCCACAGGAATCCCTAGCCACAGCATTAAGCCCTGTGTGAATGTAGCCCAAGAGTAAAAAGTCATTTCTGAGACTAACTTTGTTTGTACACAATAACTTAATAATGAGTAATGAGTCATTTGTACACAATAACTTAGGTCAAGAACTACTAAAGCTTAGGTCCCATTCGCAATGGTGCTATGTAGTACCATTCATTCTGAGTGGCACTCCAACGCACCTTGTCATTCAGGGCCTTTGAGGTGCATTTGCAACAGGTACATGAATCTGGTGCAAGCACTGACATTTGTCGTGAGAATGGATGACAGATTCTAAAGAGTGTCGCAGACACTCTTTATAAATTCCAGTGAATACGTGTCATTGATCTTAACATGATGTATGTATGAAGGACAGGCAGCAGGAGAGATGTCAATATAGTCAGTTCTCTATTAGGGAGCAGTGTTGGGCGTCAGAAGATATAGTAGTACTAATAATAACAACCATAATGATATTTTTGCTATTGTGATAAAATAAATAATGCTTTTGCACTCATTCGCTGCATTGGTGAACCTATTCCTTGGGCAGAAGTTGATCATTAGATACATTTTTGCTGAAGGAACATGTTGAAAAGTTTTCGGACATTCCGATTATTTCGACAGTCTTCATATAGGGAATTATTTACCTAAACTCTATTTCAGAACTGTGAACACAACATTGGGGAAAAAAGTATAAGCTGCAATAAGTTCTACTTAAATACATTTAGTGGTAACAAATGCAATTAATTTCAGTACAGCAACATTAATTAACAAATGTCTGCTGGGAGTTAATTCATTTTCATATTTGTAGGTTAAGCCGACATTGCACATATTGAACAAATAATTATGAATCAGTTCAGCTTGTACTGGTGATTAACATGAAAACACCAGCAGAGCTAATAATTCCCATCTACAATTTTTTTGATATCACATGAAAATATTTACACAGGAAGAAACAAGGGACTGCGGTCAATGTTCTAGTCCTGCAGATGTATTATATATCTTATGATATCTTTTGTATAGCTGTTGTAAATACCAATTAACAATTTCCACATTTTTAAATAAAGGGAATATTTTTTGTACTCAATGGTAATGATCAGACCAGTGAGCAGTAAACGTGGTTGTAATAGATTTGTAAGCCTTGCCTCACCTTAGACATATTGATAAATGCATGTGTTAACACGCACTTCTTTAATTGAAATAATCCATTCAAATGACTAGAACAGAAAATGCATGTCAATGATAGATCGAAGGATTGATTTACATGACTCCATTAACGAGCCTTAAGGACAAACTGTAGAACATTTTTTTTTTTTTTTTTTTACTGTGGGGGAGATTGGGGAAGGGGTTTTGCCTTCTGTCAGGCTTGAATTGCTGTCCATTTGGTAGAATTCCACTCACCTTTCAAAACACCAAATTCAGGGGCAAAATGTTCACTTGCTGCCTAATATATCTCACCCACTTTCAGGTGCCATTGCAATAAGATAATCAAGGTTACTCACTTCACCTGCCAGTGGTCATAATGGTATGACTGATCAATGTACAGTATACAGGTGAAACTCAAATAATTTGAATATCGTGCAAAAGTAATTGCAGTAAGTGCTGCAAAAGGGGCCCAAACCAAGTACTGAGTACATATGCATGCTTGTACTTTTCAGAGGTCCGATATTGTTCTATGTACAATCCTTGTTTTATTGATTGCATGTAATAATCTACTTTTTTGAGGTTGTGGATTTGGGGTTCTTGGGGTTTTCATGAGCTGTAAGCCATAATCATCACATTTATGACAAATCACGGCTTGAATTATCTTGCTTTGCATGTAATAAGTCTATCTCATATATTAGTTTCACCTTTTGAGTTGCATTAGTAAAATAAATGAACTTTGCACGATATTCTAATTATTCGAGTTTCACCTGTATGTATCTTGTACACAAAGACAGCCTGAAGCCTATTTGAACCATCCAAACGATCCATCATTTGCATTTAGGACAGCAGTAAAATCTGCCAGTAATAAAAAAAAGTACCCTCTGCTACCTCCAAGGCCAGTAGAGTCATTTTATTCAGAAAATTTAAATTAAGAAAGGGGTAATACATATTTGCCAGGGTTAAGCATGTAACAGCTTTCAAGAGTTTCGGAAAAATATCTCTGCCTTTTAGTGATTTGGCATTTTAATATTGATACCCCATAAGGTATGGATGAAATTAAATAGTTTTGCTCTTCAAGGCTTTTTTAAGCTCCATCATTCTGAAGCCCGCAAGGTGTGTTTCCTGTAGGCACATGAGGTGTGGCTTATATTTATTGAGGAAATTAAAAATAATCGCTTGAGCATTAATTTGAGGCCTCTCCTGCTCCATTAAATTATTTTAATATCGCTATACACTTTAAAGGTACATCATGATGACAACCAGGAGAATATAGTTTAGTACAGTTTGTGGAAAAACAGTCATTTGACTAAGTAATTTTACAATTTACATAATGTTTTGATATTAATTTTCTGCAGTCTGGTAGAGTAATTGGGATTTGTTCACTGATAAATCGACAGTATCTACACATCCCACATAAAAATGTACCCTTAATACTACAAGGGTCTTTGTGAGCATCCCCTATGAAATTACTTTTCACAAATGTATCCCTAATGGAAGTGGCTCTTCTATAGACAATCTCAGCGCTAACCCTAATAACTTTGGTTATTTTGATGATCTGCAGCTAAAAATATGCATGCAGTCTGCTATGACTGTAGTGCACATGGGCAGTAACAGCCTCTGAAAAATTCATTTGCACCCAGCAAAAAGTAGGAAATATGTCCCTTGAAAAAAAAAACACATGTAGACTATAGGAGCATGTGGAGTGGCACTGAAAAAGCTGAAGGACACACATCAGCAGCATTAACCACTTGAATCCCCTAACCCTTGTTTTTTTTTGGGACAGGTAATTTTTTATACCAAACTTCTGCATGATAGATTTAATTTTTTTTAGAAATGAGAAAAAATTATGATGAGAATGATAAAAAAAAGCAATTTTCCCTTGATTTTGACTACATAACAAAATTAGAAAAAAAAAACAAGGCACGGTTATGTTTTTAAATATTTTTATTTTATTTTTCTGGAGTCAAACAATATCACATTTTTCTGTTTATTTCTAAGTCATTGGGAAAACATATGGTGTAAAAACAATGATGTATATATTGCATGGTGCATATACAGTAATAGATTATGTCATAGTGTGAGAAAAATTCAAAGACCCTAGCTTTGAAAACATGCTGAAAGACCCCAAAAATCACACCATTTTGAACAATTTGGTTTAAACATTTTCAATTAATGAAAGAGAAGACAAAGAGAGCGTCTTCATTGTGTAAAAACATTGTAATATATCGATATAAAAGCAGCTAAAACCATACTCACAAACAAATGGATTTGGCAGGCATAAGAAAAAGATGGGCAAACGAAGAACACAGTATGTGTGAACCGCAGCCAACAGGCTGTATGTCCTTCCTGGTTTACGCGTTTCAGAGGCCACACCTTCAGAGGTTCTGAAGGAGGCGTGGCCTCTGAAACGTGTAAACCAGGAAGGACATATAGCCTGTTGGCTGCGGTTCACACACATTATCTTTGTTATTTGTTTACCCATCTTTTTCTTATGCCTGCTAAATCCATTTGTTTGTGAGTATGGTTTTAGCTGCTTTTTATATCGTTATATTAAAACGTTTTTACACAATGGAGGCACTCTCTTTGTCTTCCCTTTCAGTTTTTTGGTTGCCCTAAACCAGCGGGAGCTGCCTCGAGAGTGTATCACATTTTTCCACACAGTTTCAGGTGCTGGCGCTTGTGTCATTTACTTTAATTTTCAATTAATGGTTTTACATTAGGGTTACCGAAATGTAACACAAAAAGAAAATAAAAAATTGTTACTTTTTTATAGTTTCTAATGTATATAGGTAAGTGAAGAGGCTACAAAAATATGTTATAATACTCCTCCTGAGAACCCTACGTGTCTTAATCATTTGGTGGGAACATGGCAGGGCCCAGCAAAAAGGAAGTACATTGTGGCTGTCAATGGTTGAAAACTGCCATGTTAGGTTCCTGGCATTTACAGTGGCTCAAGGACTCCAGAAACTATCCCAAAATGACTCTATTTAGGTAAAGGTTTTTGGAAAGAGGTATAACTTAAATTTTGAACCCCAATTTTTCAGAATGCACTTTGGAGCAAAATTAAGAACAAAATGTAAATGCAGATTTTTCATAGTAGTATGCATGGTGTAAATGCAGTAACGGTTTTGTAGGTAAAAACTGAAACTAACAATATGTTTAACTATCTCTCCCATGCACAAGGATACCATATAAGTATGTATGATTTACTTGGTGGGAGCATGCTAGGACCCAGAAAAAACAAAACTGCATTTTGGCTGTCAATGGCTGAAAACTGCCATAGAAGTTTTTCAGTAACATACTGCATTTACTATGGCTGAAAAATGGCAAAACCCCATTTCAACCATGTCTTGGTTTTAAGCATGATATCTTTTAGCCCTAAGGTGTAACTAAACTTATGAAAAGAAAATCCCTTTATTACCAAAGAGACATTTCAGTTTTAACCACCTCCCGTCCTTGGCCATTCGTGAACAGCCGGACGGGAGTCTTGTAGGAGCGGGAGGGCGTCTTAAGACATCCTGCCCCTCCTCCCGCTCGTGTGCGGCGCACAGCGTGGTCACGAGCGAGGAATCTGTTGGCATGTAAACAGCCAGCGATGGCTGTTTACATTCAAGCGACCGGGCATCTATAGAGACGCCTGATCGCTTGCGGGAGCTGCAGGTGTGCGCCACCGCTGCCGATCCCAAGATCTGCGGTGCCCAGTGCGACTGGTACCAGCACGGCGACACTCTCAGTGGAGATCAGTGCACGATCTCCATTTGGTCTATTCTCTGTCCCCAAATGCAGGAAGTGATGTATATTACATCCTTCCTGCATTAAGTGTCACTCTCCGGTACAGAACACCGGTGAAAAGATGTTGAAGCAGATCTCTGCTTCATCAGCTTCTCTGGGGAGGACCTGTCATGTAAATTGGCTATCACATAGCAGGTTTCTTAGTCCCGTATGTGATGGCAATAAAGTTAAGTGTAAAAAAAAAAAAAAAAAGTTTAATTTTTTTTTAAAGTCCTCGCCCCCCCAAATACACACGCAAACATGCGACGGGTGCGCCAACGTGTGAAAACGACAATTGCGCCCATTGCACCGCATATGTTACATATCACTGCGAACGTTGTAGTCAGAGCAATCATTTTTGGGCCATTAATTACTGATCACACTAAACTGATGAGCGGTAAAAGCTTTTAAAGCGTTGCCTATGGCCAATTTTGGGTGTGGTCGTTTTCTGCGATTTTGGGGGTGCACGCAATTTTAAGGCTTGACATGTTTGGTGTCTATTTACCCGCGGTGACCCCGTATTTTATATTTTACTAAAGAATTGGGTACTAATAAATGTATTCTAACATAATAATGAAATTTTCAGTAATTTGTCTCTAATATAGTAAAAAAATTAAAACCCCAATTGTGATTAAATACCACCAAAAGAAAGCTCTATGTGTCCCCAAAAAATGGTATAAAATTAATTTCAGTACAGCGTAGCGTGACGGAATAAATGTCAGTCAAAGTACCTCAGCGCCGAATATTGAAAAATGGCCTGGCCAGGAAGGGGGTGTAAACACCTGGTCTTTAAGTGGTTAAACAAGAACTCCTGCAATTTTTTTATTAACCCTTGCAGTTGGGCTACCCCTGCACTGCAAGGGTTACGTGCTCGTTTGTGTCCAGGTACGAAAAAAAAGTTATAATCTCCCGAGGCTCTGAGCCAGTTTCTTTTTACACTGGTCCTCGGAAAGACTCTCCCCTTCCCCTTCCCCTTCAGCAGTGTAAAGTCCCCTAAATCATCACAGTGTATTAAGGCCGAGTGAGGTGAGGATGCTGAGGAAGTTTCCAATGCTGTTGTGGAAGAGGAGATGGGCTGGAGGAAGCGCTATGACAGCTGGCCGGCTGGGAGCTTCAGCTAAGTATATCTTTGTTATTTTTGTGTCCCTAGACACAAATGAGCACTTATCCCTTGCAGTGTAGGAAATTCCCACTGCATGGGTCAATAAAAAGTTTTCCTGGAGTTTTTCTTTAACTTCATGGGTGGTCTGAATCTGGTCAGTGGACATCTTATCCAGACTCTCCATGGTGCTTTGCAGGAACAGATAATTTCTAGTAGCGATCTATTGCTGGCTGTAATCAGTCAGCAATAGATCACTATAGCAGAGATATGCTGCTGTATGGAGAGGCTGTGCAGAGCTATTAAGGCCTGGTTCACATCTGGGCATTTTACAGCGCGTTCCTACGCTCTGTAAAACGCTCAACATGTGAAATCCAATGATTGCCTATGGGCATGGTTCCCACCTGGGCGTTTTACAGCGCATAGGAACGCGCTTCAAAACGCCCTACGCCCAAAGAAGTACAGAAGCTTCTTTGGGGGCGTATTTGCCGCGCGTATTCATTGGGATATAGCCAGGTAGCCCTCAGAAACGCGCGTTTGTCGCAAGGTTTTTAACCGCAAATTGCGGTAAAAACACACGGCACGAAAAGGCTGCCGCAAGGTCCCCAGCAAGTGCCGGACCTAAAGCTGGCCATACACCTTACAATTATCTGCAGATTTTCTGTGGTCAGATGGAAAAGGTGCAACAGATTCCTCTACACTTAACTGTGTGGATAGAGGTATCTCCACCTGGACCAATCTGTTGCACTTTTTCCATCTGACCACAGAAAATCTGCCGATAATTGTAAGGTGTATGGGCACCTTAAGACACCGAAGTCAATTTGAAAAATGTAAGTGCTGGTATCGGTTTTTAGTATTTGGACAGAGGTCAGTTATAACGCAGAGTGCATTGGTCAATAATGTATCGCAGGGTGCGAAGGTCAGTAATGTAACGCAAAGTGCGGAGGTCAGTAATGTAACGCAGAGTGCGGAGCTCAGTAATGTTCAAAAACCATACACACCCAATGCACTTCTGACCGGATAGAAAACCCTAATTATAGGGTGGGTGCTGAAATGACCGCGGATGCCTCCGCAAAATAAATCCAAAAAGGTCACAAACACTCCAGCATGTAGAAAAGGCAATGTTTAATGACTTCACAGGTGTCATATCATCAGAACGACGTTTTGGAACAGCAAAGTCCCTTCCTCAGACAAAACAGATAAATATACTTGTGAAGTCAATAAACAATGACTTTTCTACATGCTGGAGTGCTTGTGACCTTTTTTGAGGTCAATAATGTAACGCAGAGTGCGGACTTCAATAATGTAACGCAGAGTGCGGAGTTCAGTATTGTAACGCAAAGTGCGGAGTTCAGTAATGTAACGCAGAGTTCGGGTGACGGCGGTGTAACGCAGAGTGCGGGTGACGGCAGTGTAACGCAAAGTGCGGGTGACGGCAGTGTAACGCAGAGTTTGGGTGACGGCAGTGTAACGCAGAGTGCGGGTGACGGCAGTGTAAAGGCTGTGACACACTGCACGCAAAGCAGTGTGTCATGTCACTTTCTTCTCGGCACCTCAGCTTGCGAGAGCTCGCAGAGCTGAGCGTGCCGAGATGAACAATTTCAACTTCAGCCAATCGGCTCGCGCGTATAAACCGGCGCAACGGGATGCGCCGTCTGGCCGGTTGTTACAGACGAGCCGATTGGCTGAAGGTGCAGTCAATCATCTGACTGCACTCAGCTCACAAACTGCACGCGAAGCTCCGTGCCGGAGAGCTTTGCTTCGCTCTGCACGGCTTTGCATGCAGTGTGTCACGGTTTTAACGCAGAGTGCGGGTGACGGCCGTGTAACGCAGAGTGCGGGTGACGGCCGTGTAATGCAGAGTGCGGGTGACAGCCGTGTAACGCAGAGTGCGGCTGACGGCCGTGTAACGCAGAGTGCGGGTGACGGCCGTGTAACGCAAACTGCGGGTGACGGCCGTGTAACGCAGAGTGCGGGTGACGGCCGTGTAATGCAGAGTGCGGGTGACAGCCGTGTAACGCAGAGTGCGGCTGACGGCCGTGTAACGCAGAGTGCGGGTGACGGCCGTGTAACGCAGAGTGTGGATGACGGCAATGTACTCGATCATGTGCTCTGTCATGCCCTCTTCTTCCTCTCCGGGTAGTGGGTGTTGGTGGGGGGGGGGGGAGGCGATTGTTGTCCCCTACTCAGTAATGTAACACAAAGTGCGGATGAAAGCAATGTAACGCAAAGTGCGGAGGACAGCAATGTAACGCAGAGTGCGGATGACAGCAATGTAACGCAGAGTGTGGATGACAGCAATGTAACTCAGAGTGCGGATGACAACAGTGTAAGATAGAAAGGGACTTACAGTTTTAATGTACTAGATCATGTGCTCTGTCATGCCCTCTTCTTCCTCTCCGGGGTGGGGGGGGCAGCGATGTTTCTCCCATGTGAAGCCCTAAGCAGCCTTGATGCGTCTTCTCTGTCCCTACTCTTCTAAAATACATGAGCAGCCAATGGCAGTGCTGCACTCTCCCTCTTAGCCAATAGCAGCTGGGGTCGGCGGAGGAAGATACAAGTGGTTGCCAACTGCCATACAGGAGCCCATACAGCAGGGGTCTCAAACTCAAATTTGTCGGGGTCACTGGACACATTTTTTAGTCCCGTGGGAGCCGCTACTATATACAGTACCAGTTTTAATGTATGTACATGTTACAAGCGGCAACTGTCACCCAATCAAATTAATGATCGGGTGACTGCCGCTGCATGTACACGCCTGCACACCACATGTAATCATATGTGAAGGGATTGCATGCAGTTAGGAATCTGTCACTATCCCTGGATACACAATTGTTTATCCAGAGATAGTGATTGTTTTTGTAACTGCATGTAATCATATCACATACAATTTACATGCGGTATGCAGGCGTGTACAGGCAGTGGCTGTCACCCGATCATTAACTTGAATGGGTGACAGTTGCTGCATGTAAACGCCAGATTAGGGATTCCTGCTGCAGGAAAACGCAAGTTTGTGACACAGGAATCTCTAATCGCACCTGAAATATAGGTGTGAATGGGGCCTAATATACACACAGAAAAATACAACCCCCCCACACAAATAAAATAATACACTACCCCCCACACACATAATACACTTCACCCCCCCTTCTAAGCCCCCCGCACACATTTGATACACTGCCC
>NW_017307195.1:255568-260955 GCF_000935625.1 Nanorana parkeri
CCTCCCTCCCACCCAAGCAGACATCCGTTTTAAAGGGGAATCAGCGGGGGGGGGGGCAATAAATAACCTAGGGGGGCAATTGCCCCCCTGTAGAGACGCCTATGGTTATAACCCTCCCTTACTTTATTGAGAACGAAATGAAATGTTTTGGATTATGTTCTAATTTAAGACTAGGATAAGTGAATCTCCCAGGGTTTGGTTTGTCAAAGGTTTACAAAATTTGTGGTGAATTCTATTGAAGTATGTGGGGATGAATCTTGCTCAAGTGGGTTTACTCCGTTTTCTCCCACACTCCAAAGACATGCTGGAAGGTCAATAGCCTTCTGTCTAAATTGGCCCTGTGTATGCATGTGAGATGGTGACCTTAGCTTGTATAGTGCTCACCCTCTAAGAAGCCACTGGATATGAATTAGGTTCTCCTACCTGTTTTGCCAGTCAACAGCCTTCTTCTTTAGCTCCGGCAACACTGGCACTTTAGGATAGAACAGGCTCAAGTCATAGGGTCTTTTTAATATTTATTACTCAGTATCAACCAGGACAGAGGGTTAGGGTTGCAGGATTCCCAAGTAACAAAAATAGAGGACAGTGTCTTCACTATTAGCAACAGCAGTAACAGGTAGAAAAAGGTGCTATGAGGGTGACCAATAATAGGTAGTGGCACCAGAGAACAGCCAGGAACCAGGAGCCAGGAAGTAATTCCTACTGCATGACTTCTATACAACTAACAGATAACACACACACCACTGATGGTATACAAATCAAAACAACTGTAGAAATATATAAAGGATTTGTTCATCTTTATCTTTGCTGCCTAGATGTAAAACAGATTCTGTTTATTATATAGAATTTTACTTAAAAATTACGTGTACAAATCCTAAGGGAAATTGCCGAAATTGCCTCTTGGCATCAAAGAAGGGAATTCAGGATCCTAGCCTTGAATTAAATCTGGTTTTATTTGAAATCACTGCTTGCTTAATAAATGCAGGACATGTTTCTTCCTAGTCTGTCTGAATGGAAAAAGGTAATAATCAAGCTAATGCACTGTACAGGGAATTACTGTCAGTCCTTTCTGAATTGTATTAGAAGAGGAAAAATCACTATGCAATCAGTAAAACAGTGAGCTAGGAATTTATTAATGGTGTGTATTTGGAAAAATTGAAAACCTGCTATGCATGAAGATATTGTAACAGAAGTTCCATGAATTATTTATGAATGGCAGACACAATAATAACTCAAACTGGTTATTCCGTATTTAGATGAATAGGTACCTCTTTCTGCTTTTAATTGACTGATCAGTTTATGAGGGCTGTTGCATGGCTTTTCTCATACAGTGAATGTATACTCGTCATAGTAATGTGTCAGTAGTGGACCTTAAAGTGAACATTTCCTTTGCTTGCAGCAAAGTGAAATATCCAACACTTCTGGGTATGGGTTAGCATGTGACTCACTTCTTCTCTTATATATGGCAGTGCTTGGTTGGCTTGACCCAGTATTGCCACATGGGGGCAAAGAATTAGTCCATAGCTCTGGTTAATCTCCCACAAGTTACTCTGCCTTTCCTTTGCTGAATCCAGCAGAGGAACAGACTGGTCAGAAAGTGAGGAAAGGCGAGTACATACTGCTGGGGAGAAAAGGGGTTTAAGTGAGCCTTTTACTTTGTCCTGCATGTGGCACTCCCTAGTGGTGGGTTGTTAAGACTAATTCCAGTATTAGGCCTACAGTGTAGGTTTTACAGTGTTGGCAGGTCTGAGACCCCAGCAACCATCGCTCCATTATTTTGGCCATCAGGTTCCACACTAGAGTAGGCCCAAGGGGCCATGTTGGGAATCACACACTTGTTTAGTATGAGAGAGGCCACTGCTCCAGATTTTGTCTGCTCCAGATTTGATATATTTCCCCCACATAATTCCACAAGGATAAAACCAGAGTGAACAGTGACATACAGTGGTGCCTTCAAAAACGACATCCTTCCAGATGTACAGGCGATCACCGGGTTACATACAAGATAGGGACTTTAGGTTTGTAATTATTTTGAATTTGTATGTAAGTCGGAACAGGTACATTTTTTAAATGTAACACCAGCCAACATTTTTTTTTAGTTTTGGATAGCATAGGGAAGGGTCACATTTGTTTTGCTGTCTGTTCTTCTTGTTCAGAAGATTATAATATAATAAAAACATTTTTTAATTCAAAATAACACACCAAAAAACGTTTTTTTTTTCTATTTTTAATTTAATTTTATATACCGTATATACTCGAGTATAAGCCGTCCCGAATATAAGCCGAGGTACCTAATTTTAGCCAAAAAAACTGGGAAAAAGTATTGACCCGAATATAAGCCGAGGGTGGGAAATGAGGCAGCTACTGGTAGATAGATACCATTAAAATACATTAATATTTATTTAAAAGAAAAATAACCTAGCTCTGTAAGTGGAAAAGGGGGTACAGGGCTACATATCATGTACTACGGATCATTTAACCCATTCATATTAGCAGAGGATAATTGTAAATCTATTGTTCAGTGCACTCTATATGTAGTATATAGTACATGTACATATAGAGTGCCTGCAACAATACATTTACAATGATCCTCTGCTAACATGAATGGGTTAAATGATCCATAGTACAGGGCTACATACAGATCATTTAATACATTCATGTTAGTATAATTGTAAATGTATTGTCTGCACTGTATTAGCAGTATATACTCTATATAGAGTATATACTGCTAATACAGTGCAGACAATACATTTACAATTATACTAACATGAATGTATTAAATGATCTGTATGTAGCCCTGTACTATGGATCATTTAACCCATTCATGTTAGCAGAGGATCATTGTAAATGTATTGTTGCAGGCACTCTATATGTACATGTACTATATACTACATATAGAGTGCACTGAACAATAGATTTACAATTATCCTCTGCTAATATGAATGGGTTAAATGATCCGTAGTACATGATATGTAGCCCTGTACCCCCTTTTCCACTTACAGAGCTAGGTTATTTTTCTTTTAAATAAATATTAATGTATTTTAATGGTATCTATCTACCAGTAGCTGCCTCATTTCCCACCCTCGGCTTATATTCGGGTCAATACTTTTTCCCAGTTTTTTTGGCTAAAATTAGGTACCTCGGCTTATATTCGGGACGGCTTATACTCGAGTATATACGGTACTTTATTTTTTTGCATTTTTAATTTTTATTTAACTTTTTTTAATTTTTTTTGTCTTTTTAATTTATTTATTTTTAACTGGGTGGGTGCAGTGCGTGCAGTGCTTTTATGTGACATGCGTGCAGTGCTTTTATGTCACATGCGTGCAGTGTTTTAATGTCAGATGCGTGCAGTGTTTTAATGTCAGATACGTGCAGTGTTTTAATGTCACATGCGTGCAGTGTTTTAATGTCTCAACCTCAGTCCGAATTGTGAATGGGCAAATACCGCAGAATCTGAGCTGCTGCCGTATGATCCAACATCAATATAGCGGAAGCAGTAATTTGAATCTGCTGCCGCAAATAAAACAACGAAAAAAAAAAAATTATAATTGAAAAAACGGCTGCCACTGCCAATAGGTTTGACAATGCGGCTATGTTTGCCATCTATGGCTCCCACGCAGTTTGGAAAGTTGCAGGACGTGGCAAACAATCCCAAAATTTGAAGCCACTCCTCTTTGGTGGGTTGCAACATGACTATATCATGCAGGACCTCCCATATCGCACAACACGTTTCTTTAATCAAGTTGCTCGCTGTAGATTTCCCAATCATGAACGAGAAATGTAGATTGGTCAAGGCCTGTCCAGTCACTAAATACCTAAGAAATGAAAGCTAAAAGCAAGAATTTAATTAGATCATGTTTACATTTTGTTTCCATATAGTCAATATCATAAAAACCAAATGGAAGAGCATTAAGGATGCCTTTACGCGCCACCGTCGAAAACAACGGGAGCACCACAGTGGCTCGGCTGCCAGTGCACCATACCGCTACATACATGCGGAGCAGCTCTCATTTCTCATTCCATGTCTTGAAATGCGGAGGTAAGTCACGTCAATTACAATTACATGCATAGAATAATATATAGCAAATACTTATGTATTGTTTATTACTCTTTACAGCACCGAGAGTAGCTGGGAAGCTACTGAGAGGCCTAAAGAGGACAAGGTGGAATCGCCCACAGCACCTACTGAGCCGTCCTTCTCCCCAGGACCACTGAGCCCACCCCCAGCAAGCAGCACACCAGCACCACCGGCGACACCAACCCCGTCTGCCCCACCATCCAGGACCACTGTACGCAGACGTACAGTGCTCAGGCCTCGACGCCAGAGATTAGAAAGGGAGGAGGACAGACTTGTAGATGTCCTGGACTCTATGGCCCATCCTGTCCCCAGGCTTTCGTGCGAGGCACATTTTCTGCTAAGCTTGGAGGATAAACTGAAAAGGGTGCCTTTAGGTCGACGGTCCGAAATACGGGAAGCAGTCACCAGAGTCATTAACTTCGCTATTTTGCCAGACGTCTATACACAACATGACACTGCACCCATACCAGCCCCACCAATTAGAAATCCACCTCAACATGTCACACCCATGCACTCACACACTTCACAACCATACCCACACACACCCATGCACCATCAGTACCACCCAGAAACATGGCACCCATGACCACATTCCCCATATGTTTATCCCTCCACCAGCCTGGCACATAGCTCCACCACCAACACACAAATACCGGCTGGCTCACGTGGAATGAGGGAGGACATGCAGGTGGACGAGCCTAACTTTGCGCTCCCAAATGATCAAAATTTATAATTTTGGCCTATAAAATTCCGTAGTTCCATGTTTGCTTATAGGCACCCTTTTCAGTTTATCCTACACGTTTGAGCAGGAAAATTTAAGTTAGCCTTTGAATTATGTTATTTTTATTTTGTAAATTTTAACTAAAATTTAACAATGAGTTTGTGTGGTTTTTTTGGGTTTAAGATGAAGGTTTAAAATATTTTTAGGATTTTATTATATAAAAGGTTGGGTTAAACATATGGAGGGTCACACATGCCATACGTCAAAATGGAGGCCCACCACATAGCAATGCATTATACAGCAATGCAGAATACCACCAGCTATAGAGGACTACAAATCCCAGCAATACAGCAATGCAGAATACCACCAGCTATAGAAGACTATAAATCTCAGGAATACATTATACATCAATGCAGAATAATATGAAGTTACGTACTCTGTGTTGCTCCAGGGTGGTGACCTGATGTCTCAGGTGGGCTGTGCGGGAGTCTCAGGTGGGCTGTGCGGGAGTCTCAGGTGGGCTGTGCGGGAGTCTCAGGTGGGCTGTGCGGGAGTCTCAGGTGGGCTGTGCGGGGGTCTCAGGTG
>NW_017307195.1:261644-279300 GCF_000935625.1 Nanorana parkeri
CAAAGCATCTTGGGGCGGGCGCATGCACAGTTCACATTTTCGGCCGGGACGCGAGGAGAGACACAAGGTAAGTCTATGGACACATACACCCGCATGCAGACACCGTGGGACAGTCTGTGCCAGCAAGCTCAGAGGAGTCAGCGCTGAATCGGACACCCGCCGCAGCGCTGGAGGGACAGATGAAAACATCAGGAAAGAAGATCAGATTAAGAGACCATCATTAAAGGTAAGTGCTGACATTAACATTGGGGGGGGGAGAACATTTATTTTACTTTAATTTCACTTTAACTTTATTGCTATCACACAGGTTAACAAGTTCCTGTGTGATAGCATTCGGAGGTGACAGGTTCTCTTTATGAGCCTGCCCTCCTGGACACTGGACTTAGGACGCATTGGACATAGGAACGCAACTGGCACTTGACATAGGAACGCAATTGACTCGGGACTCAGGCCCGGTGCAGGCCTATGCGATCCGGGAACGCGCATTCCGGGATCGTGCGGTCCTGTACATGCCGGGGATGCCCTATTTGATAAAACATCGGCTTTCGTAAAATACAGCTCTCCTCCAGCCGTCACTGATGTTTTATTAAACAAGACATCCCCGCATCCCTTTAGAAGACCCTGCCTGTCTGTGGATATCCTTCAGACGGGCGCTCGGGAGCACATTCCCCCCTTCTGCCCCCTCTCACAACACCACTGCCAGGACCCTCTGGGGGGGGACCCTTATCTACGCCCCTGATTTCCACTACATGTGCCCTGTTCCTACCTCGCTCTTGCACTGGTATGGCAACTTAAACTGATTCTCATGCCACTTTTTAGCAAAAGAGTTGTGTCAGCTTGCATATTGCTCACCTTATTTTAACTTAGTGTAGCTCCCAGCTCGTTGCATGAGCAATTCGCCATGTGAGAGTGTATATATAAGAAATTGGTGATTGATATGCACTAATTTATATTTATAAATTAGTACACATAAATAACTAATTTCATAACTAGACCCGCTGAAAATCACAGAGAGCACACATTTAATCATATATAACTCTATTCATGCTTCTTTACGCCAATATTTTATTGGTCTATAATTCAACAAAGGAGTGATGGAGTGAACTTACCGCAAAGTAATAATTAATCCTTCCGGTGGAGGAATGCTGTCTCGCATAAATGTGTCCTGACGCTCCAACTGGACAGACAACAATCCAAGTAGCTCATCAAAACTGTAAATATATCTATATAGGTTTGTGGTCAATACTAGCAATTAGCAATATAAATACATGAACATATACATATATTCCATTAAAATCGATGATGCCACTTACATGGGACAGAACAACAATAAGCACTAACAATTGTTTATGTACTAACCTATTTATGGACATGCGGGTCTTCGTATGCCGAGCTCCATGATCAATTAAATCGCAACTCTCCTCTGTACAAAATACACTGCACCCACCACACGGTCCTTTGCATACAGAAAAAGGAAATGCTGCGTCTCAGGAAGTCTTTTTCATTGGACGCTTGCGAAAAGACCGGAATTATTTTTCATTGGACACCTCTGTAGTCGCTCAAAACGCTCAAAAACACGTGTACGTCGCGCGTTTTTAATATACTAAAACGCTCATTAAAACGTGCAAAAACGCCAGGGGGGAAACGTGCGTAAAATGCGAATATACAAATAGCCCAGGTGTGAACCAGGCCTTAGTCATAGCTAGTAGTGAACTAACACCAACCCCACTATAATAGCACGCCACGCAGGGTGGGGAAAAAAACTTGAGAGCACCTGTATCCAATAAACAGTCCATATGATTAAATAAATAAAATAAAACAAGACAGAGGGAAAGAGGAGAGTACACACTTCAGAATTATTGGTAAACATCATCAAAATCAAAATATTGAATGATAAAACCCATAACAGTGGGACACAAACATCAAAATATTATGTCAAATTACTAATTATTTAAAACTAGTGACCCATAGTACACATAAATAACTAATTTCATAACTAGACCCGCTGAAAATCACAGAGAGCACACATTTAATCATATATAACTCTATTCATGCTTCTTTACGCCAATATTTTATTGGTCTATAATTCAACAAAGGAGTGATGGAGTGAACTTACCGCAAAGTAATAATTAATCCTTCCGGTGGAGGAATGCTGTCTCGCATAAATGTGTCCTGACGCTCCAACTGGACAGACAACAATCCAAGTAGCTCATCAAAACTGTAAATATATCTATATAGGTTTGTGGTCAATACTAGCAATTAGCAATATAAATACATGAACATATACATATATTCCATTAAAATCGATGATGCCACTTACATGGGACAGAACAACAATAAGCACTAACAATTGTTTATGTACTAACCTATTTATGGACATGCGGGTCTTCGTATGCCGAGCTCCATGATCAATTAAATCGCAACTCTCCTCTGTACAAAATACACTGCACCCACCACACGGTCCTTTGCATACAGAAAAAGGAAATGCTGCGTCTCAGGAAGTCTTTTTCATTGGACGCTTGCGAAAAGACCGGAATTATTTTTCATTGGACACCTCTGTAGTCGCTCAAAACGCTCAAAAACACGTGTACGTCGCGCGTTTTTAATATACTAAAACGCTCATTAAAACGTGCAAAAACGCCAGGGGGGAAACGTGCGTAAAATGCGAATATACAAATAGCCCAGGTGTGAACCAGGCCTTAGTCATAGCTAGTAGTGAACTAACACCAACCCCACTATAATAGCACGCCACGCAGGGTGGGGAAAAAAACTTGAGAGCACCTGTATCCAATAAACAGTCCATATGATTAAATAAATAAAATAAAACAAGACAGAGGGAAAGAGGAGAGTACACACTTCAGAATTATTGGTAAACATCATCAAAATCAAAATATTGAATGATAAAACCCATAACAGTGGGACACAAACATCAAAATATTATGTCAAATTACTAATTATTTAAAACTAGTGACCCACTGATAGTTGAGTCACTGTGGAATCTAGTCAGATTTATCTGACTCAGCTGATTCAGTGGGGTCAGTGTTTTCCAGAGGATCAGTGAACTCTGTCTTTTCAAGAGATCCACAGAACTGTGAATTATGAAAAAACGGCAACAAAGTGACATACTACAAGTGTAGCGCTCACCCCCTAAGGCTTTGTTCACACGTTGGCATTTTACGCGCGTTTTGTACCGGCGTTTTTCAGGCGTATTGTGAAGCGTGTTGTACATTAGAAAACGCGCGTTTTACGCGCGTTTTTTGATTGACTACAGAGGCGTCCAATGAAAATAAATTCCATGATTTACGGAGGCGTCCTATGGGAAAAACTTCCTGAGTCGCAGCATTTCCTTTTCCTGTTTCTTTGTCTGAAAAGGACCGTGTGCTGTGTGCAGTTTCTTTGTTGGAGAGGAGTGTGCGCTGAGTGGAGTGATTATGGAGCTTGTGAAGCGACGACGAAGTGCAGCTTATTCGTTTGAGGAGAAAGAGACAGAGCAGGCGAAGGTTCTGGGTCCATCCTATCATTGCCAACCGCCCACAAAGAGGCCAATTTTGGGCGATGTATGAGAACCTCCGTGGCCATGAGTAGAAATTATTTTCGTATGCACGCATGTCCATAAACAGGTTAGTACACATACAATGCTTGTTGATTATTATTGATAGAAATGCTAATGATAACAAATGAAGTTAATTGCTAGTTTTGACCACCTACTTTTTTATATGTTACAGTTTTGATGAGCTGCTTCGATTGATGTCTGTCCATTTGGAGCGCCAGGACACGTTTATGAGAGACAGCATTCCACCAGCCGAAAGATTAATCATTACTTTGCGGTAAGTTCACAAACATCACTCCTATGTTGCAGTGGTTGTACCTTTGACATGAGTTATTCATATGGAATTGTACCCTGGGTGTGTTTGTTATATGCATTTTGACGTATGGCATCTGTGACCCTGCTACATATGTGTACCACAACCATAACTTTAAAATGAGTTTAAACCTTTTCAAACAGTAACCCAAAAAAGACACACGCATTGTAAAATAGTCTAAAATCTTTACAAAATCTAAGATTTATGAATAAAAGTGCTATAAAAATTATAAAAATTCAAGCAAGGCCAGAACAGCAGCCAAAGGGGAAAGGCATTTTTCCTGCTCAACTGGGCTCAACATACCAGAAATTGAAAATGGTGCCTATAAACAAACAGCGGGAATACGGGACTTTGAGTGCCAAATTTGTATAAATTTTGATAATTTGGGAGCGCAAAGTTAGGCTGGTGGAGGGAAAAATATATGGGGAATGTGAGCGTGGGTGCCATGTTTTGGGGGTGGTGCTGGAGGTGCATGCGTGTGTGTGGATATGGTTGGGGCGTTTGTGAGTGCATGGTTGTGACATGCTGAGGTGGATGTCTGATTGGTGGGGCCGGTGTGTGTGCAGTGGTGTGTTGTGGATACTCGTCTGGGAAAATTTCAGAGTCGATATCTCGGGTGATTTTGTCCGGTATTGCCCTCTGCCTGTTTAAAGTCACCATTTCCAGTTTCTTCTCCAAGCTGAGCAGGAAAAGTGCGGATTGGGACAGTTGGGGTACAGGATGGGCCACCGAGTCAAGGAAATCGATTAGTCTGTCCTCCTGGCGTTCGCACCTCTGTCTACGGGGCCTGAGCACTGTCCTCCTTCGTACAGCTACCCTGGCTTGTGGGGCAGACGGGTTAGGTGTCACTGCTGGTGGTGGTGTGCTGCTTGGTGGGGGTTGTGGTGTGCTGCTTGGTGGGTGTGGGCTCTGTGGTCCTGGAGAGAAGACGGCTCAGTGGCCTGTGTTGTAGAGTCCTCGTCGTCCTCTTCCTGCCTCTGACTAGGCCCCCAGCTACTGTGTGTGCTGTAACGAGTAAAAAGCAATACATTATTATACGCATGTTGCATTACACTCTATTCATGAAATGTTGCTTGTAATTGACGTGTCTTACCTTTGCATTTCCGTTCAAGGAATCAAAAAAGCCAGCTGCTCGGCATGGATTTATCGACAAGGGGCACTGGCATCTGAACCACTTCGGTACTCCCTCTCTTTGCGCCAGTGTCGAGTAAATGCGTCCTTCACACTCTTCCACTTGTTTTTAATGATATTCACTGTGAAAACAAAATTTATACATGAACTAATTATTGCTTTTATCTTTCATTTCTTAGGTATTTAGCTACTGGACAGTCTTTGTCCAGTCTGCACTACGCATTCATGATTGGGAAATCTACTGCAAGCGAGATCATCACGGAACTTTTTGCGACGTCATGCAATTTTCCAAACTGTGTGGGAGCCATAGATGGAAAACATATTCACAGCATAAAGCCTATCGGGAGCGGCAGACGTTTCTTTAATTACAAGAAATTTTTTTCCATCGTTCTTTTTGCCGTAGCAGATGCGAACTACTGGTTCCGCTATATTGATGTGGGATCCTATGGCAGCAGCTCAGACTCGGCGGTATTTGCCCATTCGGACTTTGGACTCATGCTGCGCCACGGGGATCTGGACCTCCCGGGGAACACCGCGCTGCCTGGTACCGCTCAACCTGCAATGCCCTTTGTGTTTGTAGGAGACGAGGCATTTGCTCTTGGTGAGCATTTAATGAGGCCCTACTCCAGTTGTGGACTGAGCCTGGAGAAGAGGGTGTTCAATTATAGGCTCACCAGAGCACGCAGGGTGGTGGAGTGTGCCTTTGGCATACTCTCCAATAAATGGCGCTTTCTGCACTCGCCAATCAATCTTAAAATAGAAAACGCCATCTCTGCGGTGAAGGCAGCTTGTGTCCTTCACAATTTTGTGCGTCGCAGAGATGGCTTTCTATTTGACGATTCATTGGTGCATTGCATGGAGAGTAGCCATTGGCGCGGCACCCGTGGTACAGGTACAGCGCATGGTACCACCATTCGGGACCAATATGCGGCATATTTCATGACACCTGAGGGGGAGGTGTCATGGCAGATGCAGGCAATCCAGTCATGATTTCAACCATTTATCCTTGTTATTACCTAATAAAGTCTGTTTAAATATAAGTTATATCTGAGCATTGTTTTTTGTAATGCACCACATTAAATGCACTTGAAAACACAGAACACACAAAAACACTGTACGCAGGTGACAGGAAAACACTGCACGCAGGTCGCATGATACCAGGTCGAATTGCTAGCATGCAACCTGCGTGCAGTGTTGTCATGCGTCCTGCAAAACACTGCACGCAGGTCGCATGATACCAGGTCGAATTGCTAGCATGCAACCTGCGTGCAGTGTTGTCATGCGTCCTGCAAAACACTGCACGCAGGTCGCATGATAGCAGGTCGAATTGCTAGCATGCAACCTGCGTGCAGTGTTGTCATGCGTCCTGCAAAACACTGCACGTAGGTCGCATGATAGCAGGTCGAATTGCTAGCATGCAACCTGTGTGCAGTGTTGTCATGCGACACTGCACGCAGGGTGCATGATAGCACTGCACGCAGGTCGCAGGAAAACACTGGAAGAACATGTTAAAAATAATGGAAACACTGGAAATGTACCTTTTGCTGCCTTCACTTGCTTCGTGAAACCCTCCCAATCAGGGAATGTCATCTGGGCAACTTCTTCCCACGAACGCCGCCTGATGCCCCTATTTTTGTAGTCGGCATGTCTCATGTCATATAAACACGGTCTTGTCTTCACCAGTCGTATGAACGCCTCTGTATCTAGAAGTAGGCCACATTCTGCAGAATCTTCCATGATGCTTCCTCTTCGGACAAAAAATGCAGACTGCAAGCCTGGGGTGGAGTCTGTGGCCATGTGCTGAACGGGCATTATAGGCGCGATTTTGGATGACGAAAACACGCAAACACTATTTACGCCCGTTCACATCGAAGTCTATGGCCGCGAACGCGCTACAAAACGGCCCAATACGCCGCAAAGAAGCTCCTGTACCTTTTCAGGCGTGGGCCATTTTGTAGCGCGTTCTGACGGGCTGAAATACGGCAAAGTGTGAACCATACCCATAGAAAACAATGGGATTTTCATGTTTGTATGTTTTGTAGAGCGTTCATAGAGCGTTGAACGCGCAACAAAACGTAAAGGTGTGAACGGGGCCTAAGGAGCCGCTAGATGATCGGGTCTTCCATAGCCTGTCTAGGGATTTCTAGTAACCTGGCTGCCGCAATAGCACTTACCACCTCCAGTGGCGATCGACAAAGCGCAGTCCAGACAGTAGATAAAAGCTAAGGAGAGAGGGTCAGGGTCAAGCACATCCAGGACGAGGTAGACTCCTTTAAGCAATAGAACAGAGTAACTGCTGCCATCACAGACTAGGACCTTTAAGCCAGACATGGCAATCTGTGCAGAGAACACCAGGCAAAGCAGTACTTCAGAAGTCCTCGTCTATGTTCATCTCCATAATCAGTGGCTGACCACTGGACCTCCAGATTCAGGCCCCAGTATCAGTATTAGGCTAGTCCCCAGGCTTAGGCCCGGTCTGGCCCAGCCCAGCCCAGCCCAAAATGCTGCAAGCACTATCTTGATCGCACCGGACCGGACCCCAGACACAATGTGCCTTGCGATCCCGTGTGGCTGATCGCATTGCGGCCGGAGGGCATGGCTACGGTGCCATTCACTTCAATAGCCCGCCAAGCCCCCTCCTGCCCCACAAAAAAGTGAGAATCGGACCGGAACGCACTGCATCTGGTGTGAAGTACCCTAAATCTACTTTGGATCAGCTGCGATCAGAGACTGAGGGTGATAATGGTCTATCTTTCACATGGGCAGACATCTCACCTCTCCCGGGCGCTCCGGGAGTCTCCCGCTATTCGATACCTCCCTGAAATTGCTTTCTTCAGATTGGGATCCCTGCATGGGATACATATTTTTTTACCCTGTGCAGTCTAGGTGCTCAGTTATAGATGCTTTTCAATATGTAGTGGAAAGGGAGCTCTTAATACTGAATAAAGAGACTGTAGACCTGTAGACCTAATCTCTCCAAAGTTGAACAAGAGGCGGTTCATTCTCTTAAAGAGAGGAAGGTTATCATTGTCAGGAATGCAGATAAAGGTGGTTCTGTGGTCGTCATGAACACCAAGGATCTTAGGTCAGAAGCTCTCCACCATTTCCTACATGTGAACACCTATAGTGTTCTTGACAATGATCATATAAATCAGGGGTCCCCAACCCCCGGGCCCGGTACCGGTCCGTGGATCAAATGGTACCGGGCCGCCCAAGGAACATTAAATTATTTCCATTTTATTTACTGTGGTGTATTTCTCTTGGGTTTGTCCGACTTTCCAGGACGAGAGGTTAACCGGGAGCTGAGAGACGTCACCTAAAGCCGCACCAATACCGCGCATGCGCAAAATATCGTGATATCGGGGCGGTTTTAGGTGACGTCTGGAGCTGAGCGGCTGCAAGCGGCAGTGGCGTTGTAGCTTTGGTAAAGAGAAGGTGTGTATCGCTCTTCTCTCTGTTCACCGGTACTTTCTCATGTTTAACAGTGCTTGGTGTACGTGTATATTGTGTTTGCTCAAATTTAACCCACAAATTAGCAAAAATGAGTACGAAACAGACGTCGTTAGAAAGTTTCCTTGGGAAAAAGAAAAGGCCCAGTGAAGAGACAGAAGAAGGGCCTTCAACATCAAAGAAACATGTAACTTTTAACAGACAATACCATGAGTCCTACTTGAAATATGAATTTATCGGGACAGGTGATTCCAATCTAAAATATAAACAATCAACATCCCCCCCCTCAGCGGGCCGCGGTAAAATGATCAAACGTTGACCGGTCCGCGGCGATAAAAAGGTTGGGGAGCACTGATATAAATGACTTTAAGAAGTCCCTGGAAGATCTTATAAAGCTGGGAGTGAACATGGAAGTTTTGAGACATAAGACAGCAGAATAATTAGTCGTTTCTTGTCCCATAGTGCCAGTTTTTCATCATCTACCTAAGATTCATAAGGGAGGACCCTTTCTGGAAGGTCACCCTATTGTGGCAGGGATTGGTTCTTTAACAAAAAGGTTAGGATAGTGGGTGGATGCCCACCTTCAACCCTTAGGGGTCTATTCACAAAGCTGCCGAGGGCAGCCGAGTGAATGACCGATCAGAAGTGAAGTGAGCCGAACACTGTTCGGCTATTCACTTCAGGCTGGGACCCCTTAGTAATATGGTTGCCAGGATTTATAAGAGACACTAAATAATTTTTGAGCCCTTTATCAAATGTACAGTGGAGGAATAATTTCTATGGGTCACTTTTGGATGTCCGTGCCCTTTATTCATCCATACCGCATGATTTAGCACTTAGGGCCTTAGAACAACACCTTTGTAAATACATCAATTATAAACCATAGTTAAAAACTTTTTTATTGCTGTGGAGTATTTACTTACACATAATTTTTTCATGTTTGATGGAGTTCTTTTTATCTGCAAAGATGTGAAACATCTATGGGGCAAAATTTTCACTCTCACTCCATATAGAGATTAGCCAATCTCTATATGGAGTGGTGGGAGGAGCTCCATATCTTTGCTGTGGCGAACCCTTAAAAAACAGTATTACATGGACGCTACATTGATGATCTTCTGTTAGAACTTCTGTGGAACTGTTAGAACTTCTGTGGAACAGTGAAGTGGATGAAATTAGAACATTTATTGTTCATATTAATCATAATGATTTAAATTTACACTTTAGGGGTACCTGGGATCCAGTTAACATCCATTTTTTGGACCTTACTTTAGAAGGAGATATTGAAACAGGTTTCGTTACCACACAAACTTTTCTAAACCGACAGCGGGTAATGGGTCAATATTGAGAGCAACCAGCTGCCACCCAGAATTTACTATCAGAGCAATTCCAATTGGTGAATTTAATAGAGCATTGCGCAATTGTTCCACTCTTTCAGCAGGAAGCATCAGTGATTTCTTCAACTTGGCTCATTGAGAATGGCAAGTGCCGACCATAACAGATCCAGAGTAGATTTGCTGCAAGATAACAAACAATCTGCAGAAAAAGGGAATAGAATTAAAACAAACACCCCTACATTTGTCACCATATATTCTAGTGAATATAGGAAGATCGTACAGATTATCCAAAAGAAATCTCACTATACTTTATGCTGACAGTGAGTTCTATGAACATTAGTCTAAGGGCTGTAGGTTCTCTAGCCAGAGGGCTCCCACATTAGGGTTCGTCCTTTCCCCCTCTCTTTTTCAGAATCCGGAAAGCACCAAAGAGAAAAAAACTTGGTTGTCTTTACAGGGTTCATATCAATGTGGGATCTCCACTTGTAGATACTGCAAAGTACATATGAAAAGAAAGGGGATTCGCTCTCTGGTGTCAGAGAAACTTTTCCTATGCAATGTTTTATTAAAGGGTTATTAAACCCTCACATTGTTTTGCATATATCTACTGCTAGCAAGCAGTAGATATATGCAAAAACTTAAAAAAAAAAAAAAACTTTTAAAAGAGGCACATGCACAGTTCAGATGGTCGGCCGGGAGACGAGGAGAGACACAAGTTAAGTCTATGGAGCAGCGTGCACCCGCACAGACTACGTGGGACATGAGCGAAGAGGAGGACAGAGGAGTCAGCGCTGGATCGGAGACCCGCAGCAGCGCTGGAGGGACAGCTAAAAATGACAGTAAGGAAGAAGAAGATTGGATTAAGAGGCATCATTTAAGGTAAGTCCTTACACTAACACTGGGGGGAGGGGGGGGAGGGAAAAAATATCCTTTAATGTCACTTTAACTGTGCTACAAAAAAATTTGTTTATGCAATTCAATGTAACGCATGTCAAGTTCCATATGTGGGGTGTACGACATGACACCTCCAAACCAGGATTGGTGAGCACTATTGTGATAGTATTAATCCACAAGCACTCTGCGTTTCAAATGTGTCTCATCATTTTAGAGACATGCATGGAGGAGACATGCATTCTTATTCTTTTTATGGAGTGGAAAGAGTGCTACCCAGTCCTAGAGGAGGGGATGTCTACAGAAAACTGCTACAACCTGAGGCCCTGTGGATCTTCAAGTTGAACACTCGAATCCCACAGGGTCTCAACCTTCTGTGAGACATTTGTTTACATCTTAGATAATGTATTGTTGTCAGGGTACCCTGATGTTGATATTTTACTGTTGTATGGGTTCCTTTTACTTTATATTGTATACTACAAGTAAATAGATCTGCTCTATGGCACCATAAGAACTACCGTATTTTGCGGTCCATAAGACACACCGGACCATAGGACGCAGGGAGGTCCGGCGCGCCTTATGGAGCACTCGAGACTGTAGCTTCTGTCACAGCTTCTATGATAGAAGCTGTGACAGAAGCTGCAGTTAGTGACCGCTGAGACAGGTGGCGCTGTGATTACAGCGCCACGGTCTCAGTGATGACACAGAGCAGGCGAAGAACGTCTATTCTACGTCTGCTCTATGGTTATCTCGATCGTCGCCGCTGCTCGGTTTTAATACGAGTGATCTCATTAGATCACTCGTATTAAACGAGCAGTGGCTCCTGCTGCTGAACTTGATCGCCGCCGCCGCTGCTCGGCTTTAATACGAGTGATCTCGTTAGATCACTCGTATTAAACGAGCAGTGGCTCCTACTACTCGCCCGGCGCCCGAAACTGCATGTCTGGGGCGTCGGGATTCGCTCCATAAGACGCAGGCACTTTTTCCCCCTCCTTTTGGGGGGAAAAAAGTGCGTCTTATGGAGCGAAAAATACGGTATTTTCTCTCAATATTCATTAATAGTGTTTTACAAGATGTTGATCTAATGTGTTTTTCAAATTGTTATGTCTATAACACAATGCCTCCAAGATTGGATTGGGAGGCACTCCCTCTTCAGTAGTCTAGTGTTTTTTTTCCTTTTTTTTCTTTTCTTCTTTTTCCGCTGTTGTGAAAGCATGGATGGAGAAACATGCATTTTTGTTTCTCTCCCCTTAGCCTCTGTATTTTCCAACCTTGGAGGAATGCATAGGAGGTAATATGCATCCATAACCCCCTTTTTTGATTCCTCCGGCTTTTTGGAAGCAAGTAAATAGAGGTAACATGAGTTCTTTTTTTTTTTTCGGGGGGGTGGGGGGGTGCCTCCTATTCTTAAAGGAGATTATGTGCTTAGATAACTGTTGCAATATGTAGCACTGTGGATTTCTTATTTGTAATTTTAGATTCCACAGTGACTCAACTATCAGTGATTTACCAGTTTTAAATAATTAGTGATTTGACATAATATTTTGAAGTTAGTGTCCCACTGTCATTATGGCTTTTATCATTCAATATTTTGATTTTGATGATGTTTACCAATAATTCTGAAGTGTGTACTCTCCTCCCCGCCCTGCGTGGCGTGCTGTTTTAGTGGGCTTGATGTTAGTTCACAACTAGCTATGACTAAGGCCGAGTAAAGCAGAAACGGTTGTGCTTTGTACAGATGTGGAATAAAGTTTGAATTTCTTTGGAAGATTATCATATGCTGGTTCCACAGTTTTTGAGCCTATTACTCCGGAGGAGAGTCATCCGTGCACCGAATGTGGATTGCGGGGACGCATGATAGGGGTGAGCTGTGCATTTTGTGTTTTCAGTCTGCTAACCTCCTAGTTGCCTGTCTCTGGTTTTTATACTTTCTGAGTCACTGACCTGGTACTGGCATGCAGCAAGTGATGTAATTGTAAAATAACTCCTGATTTGCATAGTTGTTCCAAGTCAATGACCCAGATCATATAAAAGCCAAAGCATGTCAGACAATAAACTAGCATTTCAGAAGGAGGTCAGCAAAAAGACCCTGTGTCAGCTGTCACCAAAGCACACATGATATTTTATTTATAAATATAATTAGACGTGTGCACCGACAAAAAATTTGTTTAGTTTCGTTTGGTTTTGATTTGGATTTTGTGTTTATTTCATTTTTCGAGATTCGGGTGTGAAAGTTAATTCGGAATTCGGATTCAGACAAAATTTGTTAGCCGCAGTTCGTTTAAACGTTTGTTTCGTTTTCATTTCTTATTCGTTTCGTTTGTTCGTTCGTTGCAGTAAAGTGACATTTGAGGGAGAAATTATTTTTTTCTCCTCTGTCACTTTGCTGCAATGAACAAAACGAATAAGAAACGAAACGAACAGTCGACCGAACTACGGCTAACCAATTTCGGAAATGGAAATTTGGATTCATTTGCATTCATTATATCTGTAATTCGGAATTCGGATACATCCGAATGTCCGAATTTCCGAAAATTCGTCCGAATTGCGTCTTCTTTGTCTTCTTTGTACATTGCCTTGTCCCCTTTGAGTAGTTATTTTATGATGTTTTTGCAGAATTGGAAGCAGTAGAAAAAGAGAATAATTTCACATCTCAACTTGATGTTGGGGGGGGAGGGTATAAAAATAAAATTACTTAAACTAAACGTAGATAATTTAATCATAGGTTAAAATAACACAGAAAGTAGTAAAAAAGGAGTTAATAATAGTGGGCTAAACTAATTCATAACACTATTGCAGGCTTATCAAACAGTAATTAGGAGTACTCCTGAGCAACCCCCCTTTGTAGAGCAGTGTCTCTTTAAACCCTACTGAGTTGCAGGCAATGTAAACAATTACAGGGTCCAGGATGGTACTTGCGGTTTGTTGGGGTATTCAGAGCCCTCCAGGAGTACAGGGCGAAGGATCACTGCTGTGCTGGAAGAAGTCCGGATTAATGCTGCTGGAGTGAAAGGTTCATGTGCTGGAGCAGAGGTATGAGCCCTAAGAAATTGCTCAACGTTCTACCTCGCTAGAACATTGAGCAAGTGTGCCTTCCAGGCTTTTATGAGTAGGCAGGTGTGTTGGGGCGGAGCAGTCAGCAGAGGCCTTTTTGAACGTCTTCTAGCAACGGGATGCTTCCGAAGGGCCAGGCTGCTACGCCCTCACTCCTATGTGTGACGAGTCCGAGGGAGACGTCTGGAGGGAGGAGCCGAATACGCAAGACTGCCGGCCCGTCTCCTAGCAACGAGACGGCGCCGCGGTTCGTGACAGTATAGCTGAAACCTGGCTGGACAGCACGCATGACTGGGCTACTAATATAGAGGGGTATAACCTGCTTAGGAGGGACAGAGGTGGGAGAAGAGGGGGGGGTGTTTGCATTTACGTAAAAAATAATCTAAATGTGCATATAAGGGACGATATCGCGTCAAATAATGGGGAAGATGTGGAAACCCTATGGCTGGAGCTAGATATGACGGACGCTAGCCGTAAACTTCTCGTGGGTAAGTCAATCTTCACTCACAGATAGGAATAGCTGGGAGAGAGGGCAATCTAGTCGTGATGGGTGACTTCAATTACCCAGACATCAATTGGGCCAATGGAACTTCGGGTTCGGCAAAGGCGGGGCGATTTCTAAACATGTTGTGCGACAATTTCATGGACCAGATGGTGGAGACTCCTACCAGAAAAAAGGCCATCTTAGATCTAATTGTCACTAATAATGCAGAGTTAATCGAGGATATTGTAATTGGGGAGTCATTGGGTAATAGTGATCACAATGTGATTACTTTTAATATTGAACACAGAAAAGGGAAGTGTACTGGAAGGACTAGAACCCTAAACTTCAGAAGGGCCAACTTTGATAAGCTGCGCAACCTAGTGGGGGAAATAAAATGGGAAAACTTATTTCAAAACCTAAACACAGACCAGATGTGGGATTGTTTTAAAAACACACTACATACTGCTACTTCAAAGTGTATACCTTTAGGGAGCAAAAATAAAAGATCAAAGACTAAACCAATATGGTTTAATAAAACTGTAAAACAACACGTCAAGGACAAGAGAGCGACATTTATAAAATATAAGACGGAGGGGACGGCATTGGCGTTCCTTAACTACAAAGAATGTAACAAAAAATGCAAACTAGAAATCCGGGCAGCTAAAACTGAGTGCGAAAAGCATATCGCCGCAGATAGTAAAAAGAACCCCAAAAAATTCTACCAATATATTAACAGTAAAAAGGTGAGAAAGGAGCAGATAGGCCCAATAAAGGATGGAAGCGGGAAGCTAGTCACAAACGACAAGGAGAGGGCCGAGGCGCTGAACGCTTTTTTCTCCTCAGTATACACTCGGGAGGGAAACGGGTTTGACACACATGATAAAACTCCCAGTTTAACTCAAAATATACCCCAGTGGTTGACAGAAACCGGGATACAACAAAGACTTAAAATGCTCAATGCAAACAAAGCAGTGGGTCCGGATAACCTGCACCCCAAGGTACTTAAGGAATTAAGCCAGGTTATAACTAGACCATTAATCCTCATTTTTAAGGACTCCTTAATGACTGGTAGGATCCCCAGTGATTGGCGGAGGGCTACGGTAGTCCCAATATTCAAAAAGGGGGCAAGGTGCCAACCTGGGAACTATAGGCCGGTCAGTCTAACATCGGTAGTTTGTAAAATGCTAGAGGGCATAATAAAGGATTATCTGGTAGAATTTGTTCAGGAAAACGGGATAGTTAATGACAATCAGCATGGGTTCAGGAAAGACCGTTCCTGCCTAACTAACTTGCTAACTTTTTATGAGGGGGTAAGTAGAGATATGGACGGAGGTAAGCCGGTGGATGTGGTATATCTGGATTTCTCAAAGGCTTTTGATACGGTACCACACAAACGCTTGCTACACAAGCTGAGGGCTATGGGCATAGATGAGGTGGTGTGTACGTGGATAGAGAACTGGCTACGGGAACGTGTCCAGAGGGTATCTGTAAATGGCACCTTTTCAGACTGGGCTAGTGTAATGAGCGGTGTGCCTCAGGGTTCTGTGCTGGGTCCCATATTGTTCAACTTATTTATTAATGACATCGGGGAGGGTGTTAACAGCGATATTTCCGTGTTTGCGGATGACACCAAAATAGGGAGGGTAATAGACACGGACTTAGACACTATAACATTACAGGAGGACCTGGATAAAATAGGGGAGTGGGCATTAATGTGGCAGATGAGGTTTAATGTCGATAAATGCAAAGTGATGCACTTTGGAATTAAAAATAAACAAATGGGTTATACAATTATGGGTATGCCGCTGGGGAAGTCAGAAATGGAGAAGGATTTGGGGGTCATTGTAGACCACAAACTGAAAGGTAGCTTGCAGTGCCAGGCTGCTGTAAACAAAGCTAGCAGGGTTTTGTCCTGTATTAAAAAGGGGATGTATTGCAGGGACAAGTCTATCATTTTGCCACTTTATAGATCATTGGTTCGACCTCATCTGGAGCACGCGGTCCAGTTCTGGTCACCAGTACTAAGAAAAGATGTCCTTGAGTTGGAAAAAGTCCAGCGGAGGGCAACCAAACTAATTAGGGGTATTGAGGACCAGAGCTACGAGACAAGGCTACTAAATTTAAACATGTTCACATTGGAGGTGAGGAGATTAAGGGGGGATATGATCTACATGTACAAAATGTTCAATGGTGGTAGCAACATTAGCGATAAACTGTTTAAAATTAACTCCATTACAAAAACTAGAGGGAACCACCTAAAATTGGTGGAAAAAAAATTCCAGCACAAGGGGAGAAGGGGGTTCTTCACAGTAAGATCAGTTAGGGTCTGGAACTCACTGCCACAGGCGGTGATTTCAGCAAATAATGTGGAATTGTTCAAGAAACTTTTGGACGATTTCTTAAGGGACCGTAATATACAGGGGTACAGGTACTCCTAGAATGAGATACTAATAGGTTGGACTTGATGGACTAATGTCTTTATTCAACCTCAAATACTATGTAACTATGTAACTATGTAACTTTGTGAGAGGGATAAATTATGTAGGTCAGGGACACAACTCCCATGCCCCAAGTGACACAGACTATGAGGAATTAATAAGCAGAAATTGATTGGTAAAGCCACAAGTAATTTTTTTCACCACTCCTTTTACAGTTATACTGGCTTTTCAAAATCTGAAATGTAATCATTTAGGGTTGAATAAAAGGCCCTTTGTACAACTGTTTTCATAGATAGCACATTTTTATAAAGTACCATACATCAGACCAAAAAAAGAGACAACTGAAGAAGTAAGATGGACAAAGGGACTTAGATCAGGCTCAGGAAAGTTGGTAGCTATCTTCTTTGAACACAAAATGATCTGCCATTTTATGAGCCCTGAGGGTTTGTTAAAGGGGAAGTTTTATTTTTCTGACCAGGTTTCATGTTAAACTCATATTTAGAAACATGATCAGATTGTAAACCCCATCCCCCTCCTCTCCCCCACTCACTTTATCCACCGCAGGCTTGCTTACGTGTTTGAATTTGGGGAGGTTGTGCATGGCTCTGCCCATACAGTTCACATTTATTGTTCCTCCAATCCATGTTACTGAATGTCCGTACTGAGGTACAGACATGGACGGGAGGGAGAATCCCAGAGCATTGCACCCAGGGCCATCCCTATAATGAGGCATCCTGACTTGCCTAACTATTGCCTCAGGCAGCATCTCAATGGGTCACGGGGGGGGAAGGCAGCAGGTGTTCAGAGCTCTTAGCAACCTGGGATGCTCTGTCTGGTGTCCCGCCCAACTCACTGATTTCACTGTTTGCCAGGAGCTGCGTGGGATGCTCTTACTGGCACCCTGCCCAGCTCCTGGCAACCATTGGCATCCATGAGCTGGGTGGGATGCTGGACAAAGCCAGAGCTACCATGCAACAAGCCCCCAACCCCCCCCCTCCTCTGGTAACATGC